>NC_072738.1:90487660-90578793 GCF_026930045.1 Uloborus diversus
GTAGCAATATTTTCAAAATGTCTACCGCCGCCGCCGGTTGCTGTCACATGTTGCAATTGGAGAAAAATTCGGTGAATTTCAATTCTTCCTCTTTCATTTATGCGCTTAATATCTAAAGCGCCATCTGTTGACAGGTTTTTGAACTAAAATTTGGAACTCATGGGGGAAAAAATACGGCCCATCATATGATTTTTCAGCAAGAATTTAATTTTTATCAGTAACCGTTTTCTAATTATAATATTGTAAAAACGATTCAGAGATGTTCCTGGAAAATAATAGGCAGCTGATGTGCCCAATTTCAACCAGTAACATCTCTTACAAAAACCAGGAACGTTTTCCGATAAAAGATACTAACCTTTATGAAATCTTGGGAAATCTCCCCTGTTAAAGCCAGTCGTGAACCTTCTAGAAAAATGAAACAGGTTTTATGTATTTGATTAGAATCTTCCTAATTTCTCAAGAAAGCTCCAGAGACATTAGAGCAATTATGGCCAAAGCTACACGAAAATTGCAAGCAAGAATGAAACATATTCCTTGCCTGCAAGTCCAGCCTCGCAAAGCTGCAGCTATCCAGTGACTTATTTGCTCCCATTAGGAGTTAAGTCAATCTGGACGGGCTGCAATCAAACTGAACCCGATACACTTAATAAGAACGCTGAGTCAATCTTTAAACTGGTAGCAAAAAATATTTTTCTCACCAGTGAGAAGTCTGCATTTTGCAATTCAGGAAAAGTTTTTGCGAAGATACTTGATTTTACGGGGAAAAAGGTGAAAACCTCTGAAAACCTGAATTGTTATACGGAAATAACCAGTAACGTTTCGAAATTTTTTTTTACAGTAAAATTTTTGAAAAAACGTCTGTCTATTTCAGGACTACTTGCTAATAACGTGTAATACAGGTCATTGTATCCTGATTGGTAAGGAATCGGGCTCGTAGCCGAAGAGTCCGGGTTCGATACCTGCCGGTCGAAGATCCTACATATTCGTTAATGATGACTGGGGCATGTTAAATATGTCGTGATCACAAAGTCCTCCAAACACTGTAAAAATGATTCAAAAACGTTCCTGGAAAATAATAGGCAGCTGATGTGCCCAATTTCTTCCAGTAACATATCTTGGAAAAATCAGGAATGTTTTCCTCTAAAAGTCAGTAACCTTTCTGAAATAAACCTTGAAACTTTCTGAAGAAATGCGAAACCTCCCCTGTTAAAGCCAGTCATGTCTTTATAACCTTCTAGAAATATTAAGTAGGTTTAGTGTTATTGATTAGAACCTTCTTGATTTACCAAGAAGGCTCCATAAAAATCAGAGCGACCACCGCCAAAGCTATTCAAGAAGGAACCAACCATATCTTTTGCCTGCAAGTCCTAGCCTCGCAAAGTTGTAGCTATCCATTGACTTTTTCGCTCTCATTTGGAGCTTAAAATCAGAGCGACCACCGCCAAAGCTATTCAAGAAGGAACCAACCATATCTTTTGCCTGCAAGTCCTAGCCTCGCAAAGTTGTAGCTATCCATTGACTTTTTCGCTCTCATTTGGAGCTTAGTCAACCTGGATAGGTCGTTTTCGCTCTCATTTGGAGCTTAGTCAACCTGGATAGGTCGTAAGCACCCTAAGGCCGATACACGTAATATACACGCTCATTCAATCTTTAAACTGGTTGCTAAAACTATTTTCCACAACAGTGAAATTCTGCACGCATGTAACTTGTAGCGATTCAGGAAATGTTTTTGTGAAGATACTCGTTTTTACGGGGAAATAGGTGAAAACATGCGAAATCCCGAGACGTTAAACGGAAATAACCAGTAAGGTTTCGGAATTTTTTTTAAGTGAAAGAATCGTAACCCCCGGGGGGATCTGGACCAGGGATTGCTTAGCTTCCGGTCCGGGTCAAGAAACAGAGCTGTCTTCTGGGTTCCATCCAACCAGAAAAACTACAAATAGTGATAGGTACGGGGACCTTGGAGTGTGCTGAGTAACGTGTAATGCAAGGTTGAGAACTTGTAATATAATAGGTGAGTATTGGGATTCAGTCTCCAGCAGATTTAGTTTTCCGTATGATTTTTTTAAAAACTGATCATTAACTTACGTTATCTTTCACTTTTCTTGTTGACGTATTCTCTAGTTACCACTTAAGTCCAGTCATAAATTAAACATTCGGTTTGCTGTCAAAAGTTTAACTCATTCGCCTTAAAGGAGTAACAATCTGTCTGCTCCAAATATTCCCACGCAAGTAGTCATGTTGACCTCAATTCTTCATCCCGGACCATTAAGCAATTCATCGCTTTGTTCTTAAAAAAAAAAAAAAAAAAAAGAGAGAAAAGAAAAAAGGAAACGAAATGAGAAGAAAAAGCGAGACACATAGTTGGCGTCATCAGAACATCGCCATGAATCTTTTGCCACATTTGTTATCGTATTATGCTTCCAAGAAATGAAATCGTTTTCTTGTGTGGAAAATTGAGGAAGAATAAATAAATAAATATGTCCAGAGCTTCTTTGGCTACCAAGAACTATTAATTCTCAGTATAGTGTGCCAGACTTTTAATGTCATTTAAATACAGAGAAATTTCAAGCAAAGTGAAGTAAATTTTTACTTTTGTTTTGGACAACAGTAAGTGCTTTAATCTCTGACAATCAATTATGCTGCACTGCAAAAAAGTTCCGAAACGTGACTGATTATTTCCGTAGAACATTTCGGGATACCACAGGTTTTCATCAATTTCCTCTGAAAATCAAGTATTTTTGTTAAAAAAATTCTTGAATTTCTACAAGTTACAGGAAGGTACAGTTCTCACCGTTGTGAAAAATATAATTAGCTACTACTCTAAAGATTAACTGAGCGTATTTTTTGAAGCGTATTGGTTTCAGTTTGATTACGACCCGTCCAGATTGTCTAAGCTCTCAATGAGAGCAAATAAGCTTCTGGATTCCGTGGCCGCGTAAGAATTGCCTTTAAGTGAGTCGCTTGGTAATTACCTACAATTCTGTCTTAGTTTTGGCCATGGTTGCAATAATGCTTCTGGAGCTTTCTTTTAAAACAAGAAGGTTCTAATCAGTTATTTTAAACGTACCTTAGTTTTCTTAGAAGGTTCGAAGTTACATGACTGGTTTTAACCGGATAAATTTCTAAATTCTTTACAAATATTCCTCGATAATTTGAGGAAAATTGCTGACTTTTAGCGGAAAAGTTCCTATTTTTTTTTTCTTTCAAGATGTATTACTGGCAGAAATTGGGCACATAAGCTGCCCATTATTTTCCAGGAACGTTTCTAAATTATTTTTAGTGTGGGAAACAGTGATTTTAGTGATTTAGATCTGTGACTTGTTTCGGACTAATTTTGACTTCTGAGTCTAAAAACGATCTTGATTTTAATCCATCAACTCAAGTTTTTTAATCTACGTGAGTTTAAGCAACCAATTCAAAACATGAAGGACTTTTTTTTTAAATATACCATGGGAAAAAGAAAAATGCGTTTGGCAAGCAAAAATTATATACGTATACATTGCTTCTACCGGTAATTCTCGACTTTTTCGCTACTGAGGATCAGTTGGTACAGTTTCGAATCCTAAGCGGTCCTCATAGGATGAAAATAATATTTTCACAACAATTATATTAAATGAAATGAGATAAATCCCAAAGTTTTTTCTAATGAATTTAATAACAAATATAATAATGATATTGGTAAACTTTCAGCAGCTGTTAGCGGACCCCATGAATATTGCTCGGGGGCTACTAGTAGTTCGCGCAGCGCAGGTTGAAAATCATTGCCATGCACAACACACAAAATTAACATTTTGTGTTTCTGAGGAACACAAAGTTAATGTAGGGGAAAGTGGGGTAAAACCGGGACCCTAAGGCTTGCAAGCTTCCAGAAATCACAGTTTTTAGCATAAAGGAACAAAATTTTGAAAAAGTATGCACTACTTATCCGTTAATGCAACCACAGTTTCAAAACCATAAGTGTTTTCATTTCTTAATAGTTATTAATTTTTTTGTAAAAAAATGTCATTTTACCCGGTTTTATCCCACTAGTGGGATAAAACCGGGTAGACATGTTATTGCTATGGGAAAATAAAAATTTTGAAAGCTTCCACAAAATTCAAGTTTTACTTACTGACATATGTTATCTATGATCATAACATAATAGAGTAAGTATAAAAGGACACATATTGATGAGTTGTCAGTAAATTTAATTGTCTTTACCTTTAACTTTTTGCTATGATATAAAGCCTATTGACACAAGTCGCAAGTAAAATAGTTATCTTCCTCTTCGGCCTCAGAGCAGCTTTCATGGGCCCAACAACGACATTGGATGCATTGGATCCATCCTTTACCACTCTTGGAGTCCGAGTAAAGTTCGTTAGAGTAAATGCAGGCAGTATTGTCATCCTCTTCACTGGACTCATCCCTCATTTGCTCTTTCGGTTTTCTCTTTTTGGACGCTTTTATTTTCTGTCTGTTCCTTTTTGGCATCTTTATAATGTTGTCTTTTCTTTGATTCGTTTATCTTTCCTTCAGGTTTTTTTTTTCCTACCGTCCATCTTTGGTCTTCTTGCCATCATTTTTCTTTTTCTTTTCTTCTAATGTTGCCTGAAGATGGAGATGGTTTAATAAATCTTGGTTTGTAACCTCATTGTAAAGTAATTTGATCAAATAAAAGTTTTATTATTGTTATATAATAGACTAATTATGTTTTAAAAATCAAGGGGCAAAACCGGGTAGTACCCGGTTTTGCTTCTTGACTTTTTGCACGTACAGCTTTTATTACAGGTTTTGCAGTACAGCTTTCGTAAAATATGCCGTCATATGACTATACAGAACGCTGCAGGCAATTACTTAGAATGATAATGAAGGTATTTAAATGTTGTACAAAGAGAGCTACATACCTGTACTGTTGCACAAACAGGAACGTAGTATAACCAGTCTGGTTTTGTTCGAAAATTTTAAGCAAAAACCACTCAAACAGAATTTTCTTCACAGGAACGAAAGAAGCAAGTCTATTACGTTCTAATTTAATTGCCGCTGCTTCTTCATCAAGGTGGAAGGTAGTTCCTCTCTTGTTTACGCGATTGCAGTCTTACAGAGTCTAGAAGGGTGTGCCCTGTTTGCTCCCGACTTCCCGGTTTTACCCCACTTTCCCCTACATGCTTTACCGATTTTTGTTTTGGTCTTTACAATGAAATGAATTAATATTTGTCACAATAAAAAATAGTAAGATTTTGAAAATTATTATTACTTATATTTAGGGATTGCAATGCCGGTAAAACGAATACCGGTATTTCAAACAATTTTGCAATTTCGTAATACTGGTATTTGCTGAAGAAAATACCGGTATTTTCGGTATTAGCTGAGAATAATAAATAGTTTTAATTCAAGAATTTTCAGTTTAATTTATTAAATATCTGATTATATTTTAAATGTACATTTATTTTCCCATGATACAGAACCGAAATCAATCTATTGGTGTAAAAATTTAGTTTCAAAAGAATAAACCAATAGAATATCACCAAACAAAAGTATTTCATGAACCATGTATTTATTTTTTTCCATTTTCCTGATCGTTCATTTTCCCTTTCGGGAAAGTCAATTTCGAGTGTAATTTTGAATCCCCACCATCCTATTTCCGATGAACAATTTATTCAAACCATCAATTGCAGGAATGCTTTATGATTTTTTTTTATCTGAAATATTTGTCACAACTGTACTCAATTTTGACAAAAACTGTTTCTTTTTAGCATTACAAATGGTAATTTGTTTTCACCAGTTTGTTGCGCCGTCCCGCTATTTGGCTTCATACTCGGCAAGATAATATTTAGAAATTATATATTGCCTTGAAAATTTGCATGGAGGAAAAGCATAAATATGTTCGACGAATTCAAAGATATTTTCAGATATTTGCATAATTCGGTATGTATGCAAAGAAAATAAAGCTAAAACGAATAAGAGAAACCAACAAGATCAAATTTAGTCAAGTTTATCGTAAATTTCAAACCAAAGGGCTAGTAAACAGTAAACACAAACCCCTCCTGTTAAAGAGAAAATGATGTTAATATTGGAAAAGTATCGTCTCTCAGAAAAGATTTCAACTAGATTTAAATTAGAGAAAATAATAGAAATACACACAGTACGTAAAAAATACACACTCACCCACACACACGCACACAAAAGGGTTTATACAAAAATGACATGCAACAGACCGAATTTTTTTGAAGATAAAATACTTTTAGGCAATTAAACTAGAGGAGGTATATCACGCATTGTTAACAGTACCACCGACCTGCTTGAATTCAGAAAGAGTAATTTCAACCGTCGAAAGTTGAGCACTAAAATGAGTTCATGGCTTAGATACAATTCAATAGATGCATTATGTTTTTTACTAGTATTGATTTTTTTATTATGACATTTGTCCCTTCGTTTTATATTTGTTCACTATACGTTTTCATAATAATACAGTTTTTGTACAAAATTATGAAATGTGGCAACAAGACAATATGTTTTCAAGCAATTTTTGAGAAATTTCAAATACCGGTATTAACACCGGTATCCCGTTTTAAAAACACTGAATACCGTTATTGAATTTTTGTTCCGGTATTGCAATCCCTACTTATATTTATGTTATTATTTCAATTTAGGAAGGTTTATCATCCAACAGGAAAGCAGCAGTGCTTCCCATGATACGCGCTCTTTCATGGAAAGTGGTCAAATGAATCTAATTCACATATGATGCATAAAAACCTGTCGTGGAAGAACAAAGCTAACTACAGTTTTGAAAATAGCATGCCAATTCTACTTACTCTAAAACTGTTTAAAAAATAACTAACCCGACATTTTGACGAACCTCGTTGAATTAAATTTTTGCACTTTTTGCTGAATGTAAAGTGGTGTGAATCGAGTGGAACCTTGAATGTTGGCTAAGTTAGAAGCGTTTATATCTCCCGTTTTAGTTGTTTGCGA
The DNA here is from genome assembly GCF_026930045.1 of Uloborus diversus. Taxonomy (NCBI): domain Eukaryota; kingdom Metazoa; phylum Arthropoda; class Arachnida; order Araneae; family Uloboridae; genus Uloborus; species Uloborus diversus. The sequence goes on from NC_072738.1 coordinate 90,494,615, forward strand.
GAAATGGAATAAATAATCTCTTCTTGTGCAAAAAGAAGCTCTTTCTAATGCCATATAAAAGGGTAGGGATTTTTTTTTTTTGGTTCCCTATTTGATGAAACATATTAAATTTTAGTTAAAAATTAAATCAAAGTTAAAAATAATAATTTGAAACTTAGAAAAAGGACTTTGATGTGCAGGCCCTCGCGGTAAGTTCGAATTTCGTACCAAGCTTCATGGATGTTCCGGTTTAACAGTTTAAACCAGTTAAAGTTTGAAAGCTATGTTATAATGCAATAAAAAATTAAGCTCAAAGTAATGTGCAGGTGTTTTGCAGCTGCAAGAAACCTTTTTGTTGATGTGCAAATTGTAAGCTTTGGGAAATAAATAATCCGTGTGAAGCAAGGTTTTCTTTATTTGTTTACGTGTACATATACATATGTGTACATATGTATGTAACTTACATATTGCATTCATTCGCAAAAGGGATTATTTACAATTTAATGTTTGATGATTCACAATAAAAAAACAAGCGTTTGACGCCAAGAACCCAGCATCAGATGAATTAATCAGATATTTGTACTTTATGTTAAGTACAAAATTCGATATAAACACTGAGGCATAATTTAATGCTGATGAGAAAACTTTTAATTCAACCCAAACAAAAGGAAAGTTTCTTTTAAATATGACACACAAAGAGTTTTTCCTGAAGGCATTTATTTTAAACCAAGTCAAAGATTAAATTACACGAGTATCTCTTCACTTTTTATTCAAGAAATATTCTTCAACTGTATTCCCGTTATTTTTCCCCATTCTGTATGTCGTTTCATGAGTGTATTGAAGCCTACTTGGCCAAATTCCAAACTGAAACTCGAGAGACATAAACGCGTTGTTGAATCGCAATTTTTCTTATTCTTAATCATTATAGACAAAAAAAAAATTTTTTTTAGAACCTGTTATCGCTTAGTTTCAAATTAAAACTGCAGGAAAATCATTACCAAAACAGAATGGTATTAAGGAAAATTAATTCTTTCTGAAGAGTAAAAAATTTGTTTGTGTTTTACTTAACTGAAGATTTTGGTACGAAAAGGAGACAGCTCCATATTTTAAAAACATTCAAAAATCACAAAAAACCACCGTTTTAAAAATTCATTTTTAATGGTTTTTTTCTGAGTATTGAATTCATCGAGAAAAAGATAAAATGGAGGAAGTGAAGACTTTCATTCGTAGAGCAAAGACCCCAAACCACATGATAAGTTTTAAAGCAAAACATTGGTTGATTGGTTAATTGGCAAAATGAGGTAGGTTTCTGTGACTAGTTTTGCGCAAAACGTGTTAACCATTCGTCGTTGTTGAGTTTCGTGACTTGGGGTCTTTGACTCAGCTTTTGCTAAGCCAATCATTTGACTTGATCACTCCATTTACTAATTCCGGCTCTAAGATTCAATGTTATGTTAGAATTTGTCTCTTTGCAATTTTAATAAAGTAATCTGCCGTGCGCTGGTAAAGGGCAGTGCCTACAAAAATGGGTTTTCTAAATATTTGAAGAAACGCCTTTTGGATTCAATACTAAGAATAGGAAAATGTTGGGATTCGGCATATTTTTTTCACGCCTTTCTTTTCAGTGGAAACCAAATTAGCAAGCTTATACGATAAAGCTAACGCACAATAAAGGATAAAATGCGAAAAAAAAATAAGTAGGAAAAATTTGAAGTTACTGCCTTTTACCTTCCTACTGCAGTGCAATGTTGCCTATGTGAAGCTAATTGTTTGTGAAAAATTAATCAATACTTTTGCGAAATAAAGTAACATTTGTAAGCAACGTAGTTTTATCACAAATTTTCAAATTGGTTACATTATGTACGTGTTTCAGGGTTTCAAGGAAACTTCCAATTTTGTAGGTTTTTGAAAATTCCAAAGTTTTTTTCAATGCAAAGAAGTGTGCTGCCGTGAGCAGGTAAAGGGGCAGTAACTGCATATTTTCCAATTTTGCGCATTTTTGTCATCTGTTGTACGTTAGCTTTATAGTACAAGCTTGCTTATTTGTTTTCCGCTGAACAAAAGGCGGGAGAAAAGTCTCACATTCAAAAGAACACACATTTATTCAAATACTAGTGGTACCAGCACAGCTTTGCCCGTAATAGAAAATTAAAAGGTATTTTGGTTCGCTTGTATATTTACAAATGTTTGGTGAATTTTCTCGCCAATTGGCTTGTGCCCATGCTACGGTTCCACGTTATGATAATTTCGTAATTTGCTCGTCCATCTTATGATAATTTTGTTCTTAAAATTGGAATAGAAAAAAAACCACATCGAATTTTCAAAAAATCGCTTCGAGGTGCACACCCCCATGCTACAAACTTACTTTGTGCCAAATTTCATGAAAATCGGCTGAACGGTCTAGGCGCTTTGCGCGCCACAGAGATCCGGACAAAAAGAGATCCTTACAGACAGAGAAACTTTCAGCTTTATTATTAGTAAAGATCTTGAAAACTCATTTCTTAAGATAGTGCTGTTTACCACAGCAGTAAGAGCTTCTAGATAGAACGGAGTCCTTGATACCCCGAAAGCCGTATCTGAAATCAATTTTATAATTTATGCTTACCTACGTTGCTAATTACAGTTAATTGTTATGCGTTGGAGTTTACCTGTTCTTGCTTAAAAATACACATAATAATTCGAATGCATTTTAGACATTCCATAATGATCCACTGAACAGTCGGTACTAATAATAAAGCTTTGCGAATCTTGTGATAAAAACAATTTAGTTTCAAAATAATACATTGTATTATTGAGGAGTTCTTCTCTTGAAACGTTTCCCGCATAAGCTCACATACTTTCAGGGGGGTTCATTACCCTCTTTCGCTTTTTTTCCAGCTCTTTCTTTTTTTATTTCATTTATTTAAAAAAACCCGTTATTTATTTATTTATTTATTTATTTTTAATTTCTATTTTTTATTATTATTTTATTAGAAAAATTTGTGCTACGTCAATAAAACACACACAAACTAAATAAATAAATGAAATAAAATATAAACAGAATAAAATAAAATAAATACTTCAAATTAAAAATATATCAATAAATAAATATAAATAAATAATTTGAAAAAAATTGAAAATCCCCCGAAAAATGTTGATGGCGCAACTTGTGCCATAATCCCCCTCCCCCCTGTGGGCACCCCTGTAAACTTTAGTATCTTATCGAGTATTGATTTCAGATGTCACGATCTAATTCAGAATAAAGACAATATTTTTCTTCATGCATTTTAATGTAAAGCATAAAACCGAACAAAGGTAGAGCTGTCTCTTTCTTGCACCGAAGTCATCATTCATGCTTTCAAATAAAACTGCCTGTCTGTTTGTGTTTAGTTCGGCAAATTACACTTATATTTTTTTTTCGTCTGTGACATAGAAAATTCTTTTATTAGTCTAAGAGGAATGATTTTGAATTATAGTAGATTTTCACAAGTCCAGATTACAGAAATCTTGCTCGACAATCTGGAATATTTATTTATTTATTTTTGATACAAAGAACCGGTGAAACGTACAGAATTATTCAAAATTGGATAAATTACATCCATTTTGCAGCTTTGGCACTCCATATTTCAACAATAAATTCTATCCAAAACTTAACGAGTTTACTTGCCCGTATACCAACATCAATATTTTCTCTTAACGGGCTACGATTGTATATTATGCCAAATAATACTTTTTTAACATATAAAGCTGACTTCTTAAATAATCTGATGAAATAGATCTACACTGTTAAAACAATTGAGAAACATTCCTGGACTGTAATGGGCAGCTGATGTGCCAAATATTTTCCAGTAACATATCTTCCATAAACCAGGAACGTTTTTCGCTAAAATTCAGTAACCTTCCTGAAATTATCCTGGATGCTTCCTGAAATATTCAGAAATCTTTCCGTTTATTGCCAGTCGTGTCTCTGGAACTTTAGAGTAAACTTGGGTAGGTATAATATAATAGCTTGACACCTTCCTGCGTTTCCAGGAAAGCTCCAAATGCAGTATTACAAACACGGCCGAAGCTAGGACAGAATTGCAAGTAAGGACCAAGTATTTTCCTCGCCTGCAATTCTCTCTAAGATACGTAGTCCATAGACTAATTTGCGCCCTTTGGACGCCTCATCAGTCTGGATGGGCCGCAATCAAACTGAATCCGATACGCCTTATAAATATGCTCCGTTAATCTTTAAACTGGGAGCTAAATATGTTTCTCACAACAGTGAGAAGTCTGCATTTGTGCGACCTGTAGTAATTCAGGAAACTTTTTCAGAAAGATACGTGATTTTTCCAGGAAGTGGATAAATCAAGTAAAAACAATTGAAATCACGAAAAGTTACACGGAAATATTCAGTAACGTTTCGGAATTTTTTTACAGTGTACGTAAAAGATAATAAAACAAACAACTAAAGTAGCAGCACCTTTAAACAACGCAATAGTAGGTAAACTATTAGTTATTTCACAAAAAAGGAAAAGTTTCAAAAAAATAAATAACTAAAAATAAAAATAAATAAATACATTAAAAAATAAGGAAAAAAGAATAAGTCAAAAGTAGGCTGACAAAACTGAAATCGTACATGATTCGTTCATCCGTCACGTTATTCGAGTTTTTAAGAATTAATTTTAACTATAGTTGAAGCATAATTAGCTAGATTTTAACTATAGTTTAAAAATATTATTTTTCATGACTATTAAATACCCAAGAATAAAGCTTGGAGATCTATTACTTTTTAAAATTTGGCTAATAGAATAGAATCTGAAGGACTGGCGTAGGCCAGTCTTTTACATACTGGAAAAATGCCCTCCTTCCAGTCATTTATTGAGTTATTCGAACAGTCATACATCTGGCTTTCTGCTGTGTTATAGATAAAACAAATCTATTTCACACAATGACAGAAATAAAACCCATTATGTAGCGAAATAGTGATTGATTAGTCACTAAAAACTTGAGTTTTCTCCTTTGTTGTCCTCTTTGACAAGATTGGGAAATTTTTGTCTAGCAACAGATATTATACGAACAAGAACATGGAACGCCGAATCTTTTAAAAACTTAAACAAACGAGGATATTGACTTGAATACTAATTGATTCTTCATATTATATTCGCTAGTAGCATCTGCTGTTATGTTACATTTTTTAAACATGAAAATAAGGATATTATAGTGCTAAAATATTGGTATTTTCAAAAAATCGTCTTGGACAGCAGAAAATATCAGCAATGCCTCGTTTAATGTCTCTCTTTTTCGAAAATTAAAAAAAAAATACTTGAAACTTTTCAATTTTTTTTTAAGTTTAAAAAAAGCTGCATAGCATGTTATAGTTTTGCTGTGTATTTACATCAAATATTTCAACATTGAAAACTACTTGGCTTTCAGCATATGTAAGTTTCTAATGACCTTTAAAAAGATTTTACTGTGGTTATGTAAAGAATAACTAAAGCTTAACCACGGAAAGATGGTGGATGACCTTGAAGCGGAAGCATCATTTACATCCTTTGTCTATGCTCATTTGTTTTGGTTGTTGGTATTATTTTGTAATAGATAGGATCAGTGATTTCTTACTACTCGGCGCTTTCTGGCTGATTCTACCTATTATAAATGATACAAATGATGTTCTCTATTCAAGGTCATGCGCCATCTCTCCATGGTAAAGCTTTACAATGTGTTTAAACAAAATGTACATATGAGTATTTAAAATGATACAATCAAGTTATTGCCGATTTTCTTTTTTGATTTATACAAATTACGTTTTATGATTGTGTACCAGGTTCTGATTAAGTTTTCTGTAATTTTACTTACTTAATGAGTTAAATCATAATTAATTTCAATATGAAAAGAACAATATTTCACGTTGGATTTGGCATTCGATTTTAATAAAGCACGAAATCGAGAAATGATACTGAATGCTCTAGAACAGTGTTGCCCCACCTTTTTTTTGACATTGGACCGCATCTCACATTAAAGTAATTTCCACAGGCAGAACACATAAAATTTCCAAATATTTTGTTCTTTTATAAATAACGTGAGTAAGTATGGAAAAGTAAAGAAAATTAAAAACGAACGATTGTTGTGATCAATTACTTTGAGCTTATTTTAGTAATGCATCTGTTTTTCAGAAACCAATTTCTGAATATTAGGCTTTAAACTTGCGACGTTTTCACTTATCATGCTTTTCGATTTATAACATGGAACGAAACAAGGGGCCGCAGTTTGAGCACGACTGCTCTAGGAGACTTGTTTATTGTGATACATTTAGGCGTGAGAAAAATTAGACGTTTTTTATGACATCACTAAAGAACGTTAAGCATAACATCAAGATGATAGTTCTACAACAATGTCAGAAATTTAAACAGAGGGTAAAAATATTTTGGAGCTGATTAAGATACTAATGGGCTCTTACTTAAGGTAAATTTGAAACTAAAAAAGGTTTAGCTTAACCTCTCCCCATCCACTCGCCCCAAAATGCAAAAAAAAAAAAGAAAAAAAAAGTTAACTCATACTTACAAATACGACATTTGAAGTTGCGTGCCCGAAAACAGCAAATGTTGATACACGATAAAAAGTGCAGATGATACTATTTTAGGACCTTTAGATAAGTTTAAAATTGCAAAAAGAGAACTTATTTCTGCCAAAACGACTAGTTTACATGCATGTAATACCGAAGCAGATGAAAATATTCCCAGCTGGTTATGCACGTGATGTTGAAGCTGAGAAAGTATCGTTTAAATTTCCTTACCGCAAAATTCCTGTTAAAAAATAATAACAACTGTTAATGTGTTGATGATTATATTTTTTCGGACATACTGTTTAAGGAAAACGTTATGATTTTGGTTGTTTAAGTTCTGTGAAATAAAGTTTGTCTGTGACTTAAACTGAGATGGATTCATCAGCTTCTTGTTAGCTGCATAAGGTTGAATTTGGAATGGTTAAAACCGAAACATGTTGCCAGCCTTTCTCCCTCAATATAAAAGTGAGTTTTAAATTCAATAAATAATATAATTTGCCAATGAACATTGAAAATCGAATTTTTTTCAGTCATCAGAGGAGGGTAAAAGCATATTTGTTAGTCGCTGCTTCTCTTTTACTAGTCGCCATCCTGTCTCTTTTTTTAAAAAATAACTAAGGAATAAAGTCGTTTTTAAATTGCTACTAAAAATTAAAAATTACCAGTTTGAGTAAAGGTTACTATAACTAATTAATAACATTAACATTAATTAATAACGCAATACGGGGACGAAAAGTGGAGAATAGGGGACAAATAATACAAGCATTTTAGGCGCCATTCATTTATCTAGTCGCTCCGCATCAAGAGGCGACAGCTAATCTTGATCTTTACTCCCTAATATTATCCCCGATAAGTAAATTATTAGAAAACTCCTATGATATTGCAAGTATTAAAGAGGTAATTGCGGTATTTCTGAAAAAGAAAATGCTGGTTTCATTCATGGGGAAAGTTAAATATTGGGTCCTTTGGCAAGACATTTTTTCCAAGAGAAAAATCGATCGTTTTGAAAGCGAAAGTATTTAGACGTAGGCATGAACTAAGATGACTATAAAGAAGGATTTATTTCTTTTTAATGGTGTTGTTTCCATCAGTCAAAAGTGCTACTTTTAGTCACTAAAATTGAAAGAATGAGAAAAAAAAAAAAAAAAAAAAAAAAAAAAAAACATGGAGCGAAGACAAACTTTTATTTTCAAAGCGTTAAATTTTTAATTGTTTTCTTTAAGTCCGATTTTTGAAATAAGGCGTGGGATTTATGACGTTACAAGTGATGCACTTTGGCGCGCTTTCCCCTGGCGCGCTGAATGCTTACGTTTGCTGTCATCCGCGTTTCCAGGTTATGACTTTTTTTTAACCATATGGTTGCCAGTACATGTGAGTAAAGAAGTAAATTATATATTTCGCTCTGCGCTAATGGCATCAGAGAACTGCATTTCATTACTTGTAATGTCATCTGCACACACGTCAAAAATGAAATTGAAAATGCGCACCGATTAAAATAATTAATTAAAAATACTAAACTTTGTTAAATTATTTAAAAAATGGTCAAATCCTATGTTTTTAAGCTTGCTTTTTCAAAAAAAAAAATACTTTTAAAATTTCGTAAACGATCCCATTGGTAATGCCAGCATTCCTTAACCTGTTCACAATTTATCTATTTTAAGCAAAAAAAAAAAAAAAAAGGTTGATAAGAGTGACACAAAACCCGTTTTTGAAAGAATTTCAATTTTCGATTCAACCCTTGATTGGTGATATGATTTTTTTTTTTTGGTAACGTAGTTGGTGAGTGGAGGGTTATGAAATTCTAGCATTATATTTCTTGTGTATTCCACGAAAGTTAGCAAACTAAACCTGGGACACCTCGAATGATTTTTGTCTTAATTATTTATAGATACATCTAAAACAACACCGTACGTGTATATGAATATAAAGTCATACCTACATACTAATATGTATGTAAATATTACAAAATTTAATGTGCAAATACAGAGATTTCAAATTTATATTGAAGAATACTTAAGGACGAAATCAAAAGTGGAATAAGTCATACAGAAGGAAAATAATGGATTTAAACATAAAAAAGCATTTACTACAAAAATCATTTAAAAAAAGTATATATACCTGTGTAACAAAAAACTGAAATGGGAAAAATGGAAACTCCTTGTGTCAGGTAGGGTTCATTACACTCCAAATAGCAAAATAATTGGCGGAATTCAACTCTAATTTTTGTACCTTAGAACCAGAAGGACGTAAGCCCGAAAATTGCTATTTTCTGTTTATTAGTGCATTGTATGTAGAGATTTGTTCGCACAAAATGAGTAGATAATATCTGTACATCTTAGTCAGACTGACTAAGTCCAAAAATTGCGGTTTTCCGTTTGTAAATGCATTGTATGTACTACTATGCCTATTCCGCATCGAGCCATGTAAATGTAGTTCTTAAAAAAAATCCCTTTTTAAATTTTTTACCAGGATTAAAAGAGCGCGCGTACCATCTTTTGCATGCACCAGAAAAAGGTTTTCTCTCTCTACTGTACAAATCATCATAATGTGACTTACGTTCCGCTGGCTCTGAGGTACAGATTTAATAAGTCACTTTTTATTTGGCACTAGTGGAACCCGCACAGCTTTGCCCGTAATATGAAATTAACAGGTCATTTGGTTCACCTCTTATTTACAAATATTGGATGATGATTTTCTCTGCAATTGCTATATTCATTTGCTTGCCCATGTTATGGTTCCACGTTATGATAATCTCGTAATTTAGTCGTCCACGTTCTGATAATTTGCTCGGTAAAATTTTCATAAAATTGGAAGAGAAAAAGAACAAAATCGAATTATCAAAAATCGCTTCGAGGTGCACATCCCCATGCAACAAACTAACTTTGTGCCAAATTTCATGAAAGTCGGCCTAGGTCTAGGCGCTGTGCGCGTCACAGACATCCAGGCAAAGATCCAGATATCCAGCAGATTTTCAGCTTTATTATTAGTAAAGAAGATTTGAAAAAGGTATGTGTGTGTGTGCGGACGCGCAGAGTAATTTAGTAAAGTAAAAAACGATGTTTTAGAATTTAAATTTTGCTGGTGTGTGTTAAGAGCCCCTCCTTACCAGTTAAATTTTAAATTGAATGTCTTTGCATAAAAAATCACATGCGTGTGTTTGTTACTTGCGCATATTTCTTATCTCAATTTCTTTCACGCTAAACAAACCTATAATTCTTTTTTATTATTATTATTATTTTTTTATATGTTTATCGATCGCTCTCTAGCGACAATAGTGACAAATATTAAAAAAAAAATGCTTGGAAAAATCAACTCCACATAGTTCTGCTTTCAACAGATTTATTTTCAAACACTACACAATGTGTGTAAAACAATGGGGTTATTTCCAAAATTTTAAAAGTATTTTTTTCTGAAAGAGCATGTTTAAAAACATAGAATTTGAGCATTTTTTTTTTTTTTTTTTTTTTTGACGAAGTTTAATGTTTTTTAAAAAACATTTTAATCGATGCGCAGATTCAATTTCTTTTTTACTCTTCTGCACATGACATCACAAACGATGAAATGATATTCACTGATGCCATTAACGCAGAGCGCGCAATGTTTAATTCGCTTCTGATTATCATGACCTGTAAAGGTGGTAGACAACAAGCGTAAACATTCAGCGCGCCAGAGGCTTGCGCGCCAAATTTCAATGCTTGTGATGTCATAAAGACCGCGCCTTACTTGAAAAATCGGACAATTAAAAGAATAAAATAAAAATTTAACGTTTTAAAAATAAAAGATCCTCCTCGCTCCATGTTATTTTATTTATTTATTTATTTTTTGCTCGTTCTATCAACTTCAGTGACTAATAGTAGTGCTTTTGACTGATGGAAACAACCCCACTATCGTAGTTTGTCTGCTCAATGATTTTTGTAGTCTAGTATTGTATTATTCAAATTTGAAAAAAAAAAAAAATCTAAGTTAGAAAATTTTGATAATAGGTCTGCATTAGTTATTTCGTTTATAATCCATCACACACCAAGTATAAAAGCATCAAACTTTGATTTTAAATCCATAACTGTTGGATGTTTTAAATTTTTCAGTTGTACCATTGTTGCTGCTGTTAATAGATGTATCGAACGTGTTCTGGTCCAACACAGTCCTTTTGATTACTCTAAAAAATTGGCGAGATTCAGAGTAATTTTTAAAATCTAAGAATATCCACAACTATGCGCAAAAGATGCTAATGTCTCTCAAAAACTATTATCCACCGAAATTTACCGCAAAAAGAGCGTTTCACAGAAACATAAATCAAAATGAAGCTCTTTTTATTGCCATCGAATGAACAATCGATGTGTAGCATCTCATATTCACGGAGGAAGAAAAATAGTTTACACTCGTTTAACTTGGCATCGAACATTTGGAGAGCCATTTCGGTATGAAAACGTCGCAAACAGTCCCAGAAACAAAAGCGCATTTCGAACAACAGGACGGGAGGGGGGAGAGAAAGTAAAATAAGAATGATGCAGGTGGAAAGAAACGCGGCAAAAATTGGAGGAGAAATTCAAAATGTTTTTATAGTCTTCTCTCCGCGAAATGTGATCCATCGATCGAAATGGAACTGGCAACATGTAGAGAAAAAGAGGTAACTGCACCCGTACCGGTCTAGTTGCGGTAAATGAATGGAATGTAAGGAAACGTATCTGACTTTGCTGCGACGTGGAAAAAGTATATTTTGAATGTTTTCCCTTTTAAGTAAAAATTTCATTTTGCATTTTAATATAATTTAAATGTCTTTTTACTATTGTAATTTATAGTAATTTGCTATCAAACTTTCACAAATTCGACGTGGCGAAGAATATATGGATGTGGGTTCATTTTGAAGATTTTATTCATTAAGGGAAATCACATTGTATAACGAGATGGAATAATGAGAAGACTAGAAAAAATTAAAAAATGAAAGCTCTTATAGAGAGTAAAACAAGTTCTTTTCTAAGAAGGACTATACACGTGAAAAAGTACATTATTGGAGTTACGTTTTGCCACGCATTTTTTATTTTGAACTGTTGGAAAATGGTTAACATTACTGCAGGGGATAAACGTGAGGGACATTTTTACTTAAAACAGCACCATAGCTAAAAATTCTTTTTTAGCGCCAAAAATTGCTGAGATTGCTAACTTAGTTTTAGTTTTTTATTTAGAGAAAGAGTAAAGTGAACTGATAAAACCGAAACACATTATGTCGTTTACTAACACTAACAAATGTAATGAATTTTTTACTTTTGTGATGATTATAATGAAACCGTAAAACGTTAAAAATATTTCGTTGAGATATTTTTTTATTCGTTATACATAAGATTTTTTTTTTTTTGTAAAGTTGAAAAATGTGGTTCAAGTTGAAAATTAACTTTAATGAGCACTTTCGCAACATTTCTGCTTTATTTTTTTATTTATTATTTGTTATTTGTAGATTCATATTGTTAAAAAATAATTGCTAATTCCATTCGATTTACCCAGTAACGAGCCCTGAATAGGCATTCCTTGTGAAAAAGTGATTGTCATTTTCAGTAGTGAACGTAGTAGTTATATGTGCTACATGATCTTGAACATGCGTATTACGATCTTGATATAAACACTGTCCGAATGATAACCATTCGAAATGAATGCTGCACCATATCAAAGTCCATGATAGGGTTAAGCTGTCTCGGTACGGTAAGTTTTGTAGTTAAAGCGAAAAGGGGAAAAGCGTGGAGAGTCTCAAAGTTATTTGGCCTTGACACGCTGATTCTCGTTACACAGACTAGAATAAAAAACAAAGAGCATGTTAACAGATTTTTTTCAGGTAATAAACACGGAACACGACTTATAGTATGCAATGGCCAAAATATCATTAAAAAATTAAACGTATGCTTAGGAATAAACAGTATCATGTGTCCCATTGATAATATTTCATTTGATAAAATTTACTTAAAAAAGGGGGCCTTCGTTCTCTGAATGATACCAAATGAACTCCCAAAATTTACTTTTAGTAACTTAATAGCTAGTTCGTATTTGGACTAAAATTTTTGACGGTGTTTGCTAATATATTAATGGGTAATAGCTTAAAAAAGATGGAAACCATTGGGTTAAATAACAACGCTTTTTTTCATTCCGTGAGTGTTTTTTATCGCACTCATTAATTTGAGTTGAAACTGGAACGTCAAAACTAGTCAAAAAATATATATATTGCTGACTATTAAAGAGATGTGCCACTAGTCTTTCTTAATTTCCAATCAAACTTTAACAACTGGTACATACATATTTTATAGATGCAGTGCTTGATAAAATATAAAAATAATTTCAACTTTTTAAAACACTTTCAGTTTAAGTCGGTTTTTTTTTTAAATTTTTTTACCCGTTTAGAACATTTAGGAGGGTGCGTTTTTAATTTTGCGGAATGGCAAGGATGGAAGTAAGTGGTGGGGATATTTTAAACCTTCACATGTTCTGTGACTCTTCATTAGAATGAATACCAAGTTTTATGTTAACTGATCATTAGACTTTGAACAATCGCCAATCAAGCAACTCAATCGGGAAGAAAACTGAAAACATGAAGACCTCTGTACAGAAGATGAAAATTGTGTATTGGCCCAGATTTTTGACGGGGATAAAACTTGGGTTTATTCTCATGAACCTGAGTCTAAGCAAGACTCCATACAGTAGCTTTAAAAAAGGACAGCACCACCCACAAAGTTTAAGGTGACACAATCAGCTTGAAACCACATGGCGGCGATATTTTATGATTCAGAAGGAGTATTATTGATCACTTATGTAGATAAAGGTGTCTCTATAACGAGAGAATAGTATGCTTCAATATTAGAACAGTTTAAAGAAGCAATTAAAGAAAAAAGAAGAAGAAAAATTGGCGAAAGTTGTGTCGCTCCTCCATGACAATGCTCCAGTTCACAAGTGTCGTCTTGCGTTGACTGCCTTGTAAAAAGTTGACTTTGGTATTAAAAATGATTACCCTAATAGTCCAGACCTGGTCCCGAGTGATTACTACCTGTTCCTCAAATTGAAGAAACGAACTCGTGGATAGGAATTTACAAGCAATGAAGAAGTGAAATGAGCAATTTCAGCGTACTTTCGGTGAAATATTCAACATTTTTTTATGCTATAAACAAACTTATTGATAGATCTGAGAAGTGTTTTTGAGTTGCAATTGAATGTATTGAAAAATAAAAATAATATTGCATTTTTATTTCCTATTCTTGTCCTTCATTCCGCGAACTTAAAAGACGACCCCTTCTTTTTTTAATTTCATCCTCATGTCTGCTTAGGATCATGAAATTAGAAAGAGTTATGTTGGACAAAATTCGGATTTCCTAAATTACTAATGGCCTAAAATGATATGAAACTATGGTGGAGCAGATATTTAATTTGGCGAGCTCAGCGCAATAAATTGAACTCATGTTACTCCAACTCGTGAAATTCCACAGATGGCTGCTTGAAACGACTTTAAACACCCATTCCTTAAAATGCATATCCGCATGAAGTAGGAAACTTTCTCCAATCTATTGGAAATGAAAGGCGATAATTTAAGGAGAGGAAATTAGTAATGATCTGTAAACTTATGCCATTAAGTTTGTCCTACAATAAATTAGAAACATTGCTTTGAAATTGAATTAAAATTGCTTGTTTTCCAGAAGTTTTCACGTGATTTTTGAGTAATAAATTAATAGTACTTCTTTCACTATTAAAGTGTTCTCCTAGTGCTGATATTTTGCTTTATCGACTGATTAATTTTAAAATTTAATCTTGAGCAAAATGTAGGGTAAGCCAGTTCAAACGGACTTCCTTCTAAGAGAAAAAAATAATGCTGTAGAATTTCCTTCCGAGTAATGATTTTTATATGCTTGGGGAAATTTTATTCCTATTTTCATGCACTGAATGTTTACTTTTTCGTCCTTATGTTGTCTTTATAGTTGCTGTTCAAAAAAAAAAAAAAAAAAAGATATCATAGACCTTCTTTCATTTTGTTTTGAAATATTAAAGAATGCTACAATGGGTGGATGGAGGGGGGGGGGGACAGTCTCAAATGTTAGGAGTTTCAGAGTGTTATACCTATGAAAAGCTTAACTTTAAGATGTTGTCTATGAATGTCTTTTTTTCCCAGTATTTTTGACCCCCCTCTCTCTCTTTTTGTCGCCAATGCCACACCTGGCCAAAATGTCACGTTTTGCACTAAAAATTCATAAGCCTATATTTGAAGGTTCAGAAATCGTATTTCTCCAAAAAGGATGTCCAACGTCCTTCAATCGGAGATTTAATTTTTTGTTAATTTTTTAATTAACAAAATGGTTAATTTTTTGTCCTTATATATCTTGGACTTTTCTTTATGAAAACGAGGCATTATGGGTTTCCACGCTTTTAACTGTTTTACACGATGATCAGAATGTGGTGTTCACGTAACTGTCCAAAAATTTATTAACTGTTCAAGAAATGTGTTGTCGAAACTAAGGTAGTATTTTTTGTTTTATTTTCAGCCTCAGATATTTGTTATGAAAAATTAATATGTTTGAAATAATCGCACATGTAAATGACCATATTAAAGCTCACTTAATGAAATACATATTTTTTTTCTAAATGATATGGAAATTATAATTTAGTTCAATGACGTCTACTATGAAAATATTTACCATTTACTAGAACAGCCTTTCAACTAAAACAGAAATAACAACAGACACATGTATCGGCGTTACAAGGAACGCCTTTTTCAGCTTTTGCCGGATGCCTTTTCATCCATAACCTCACTTCTTTTGCATTGAAAAAGGCGTTCCATGTAACGCCGAAGCACGTGTCTGCAGTAATCTTGGGCTATTTGACATAGTTATTTCTTATTTTACTTTTCATGCACAAATGTATTTAATTAACCTTCAAGTTGTTATCTGCATTAATAACTTTTTTGTACAATTTAAAACACTAGTTTTTTTTAACACAATTTAAAACCTGATCCCCTCTCCCGTAAATACCATTTAGAAACCATCTGATGGGCCGACTGGGGGGGGGGCATTAAAGGGTAAGAAACAACAATACGAATATTATATTTGTTTTTGCAAATGAAAGCCAGCACATCTTAGCATGAAACTACAAGTTCTTGTCGGTCAAGACTTAATTTTCTGCAGTTTGTTCATAGTGCAGAACGTAGATCAGGTATTAGTAAATGGACGGAGCGAAGCCAATCGTTTCCTTAGCAAAAGCTAAGGCAAAGACCCTAATTTACGTGACGCAACATCGATGAATAGGTGACACGTTTTGCGGGAATCTAGCGAAAGAAGCCCGATTTCTTCCAATGCTTTTCTTTGAAATTTTTCACGTGACTTGTTATCTATGCATTACTAATGAACGTTTTCACTCCCTCTATTTTATATCTTCTCAATGGTGCAGACTATGCCATCGAAGTTTGAAGGCGGTATTAAGGGATTTAAACCTTATATTTGGAAAGGGGTCATTCTTAGATCCTACTAAAGCATTTAAACGGGTGCACCATCACTCTTGGGATAGGACAACCCACAGTTTTCTGCCATAGAATTTTAAAGCAGTCACCTTGTACATGAGATTTTTGGTACTTGTCACATACCTCAGAATTGCGACTTATATTCAATTTTTTTCAAGTGGAAAAGGAGAAATAACATTAAAGATTTAAATAAAAACTCTTCAGGAATGATTGATCCGCCACCTGCCCACGTGGTAACGATGCAGACAATGCAAGCCGATGATGGAAATTCGATCGTAGCACACGAAGTGTTGTCAGTAGAAAAGAAAAGGAGTGTCTTCGAAAAGTGGCTGTTCTTCGCTCGAAGATTCTGTTTCGTGCAACATCTGCCCGATTTATGACACGGAAGGAGAAAGATAAGTGAAAAATCGGTTACCGTATCTTTTAGATCGTGTGAGACTCGGATTTAGAGCCTTATCACGGCTTTTGTTTCGAGATGTTTATGTTTCCAGCCACGTATGAGTTTGGGATTTATTTAAGCGTATAAAAGTTGCACTTTTGTTGACTCTTCTCGGTTCAACGCAGTGAAAATGCAAATAAGGGAGTATTGAAACTGATCCGATATTTATGTGAATACCGAAACTGCTTATTTTGAAATTAGAATTAATATTTCATGTGAGGGAAGTCTTCTACAAAAGTAACTTATCAGCTATCCATTTACTTTGAGTTCAAAAAGACGGCGTATTTTGAAGGATGTGTTGTAAGTCTCACACATGCAATTTGTTCCGGTCAGATGTTCCAATAGTACAAGTATTTTTAGCGAAATCCTAAATTTAAAATAATTTAATGCAAAGAAATGATCTACAATGCAAATTTAAGCTTTATTACTACCATTCTGGTATGTCTGGATAACTAAAAAATATCTTTAACTGAAAAATATGTTCTTAATATTTGAGCAAGTTTTGATGAAGTGAAAGCAATGTACTTAATAGTAGAGGAAGAATGTTTACAGTGAGAGAGGGAGAATAGTGAGACATCAGCAATTTATTTTCTCCTAGGATATTTCCAACCTGGTAAAAAGAACCCAAAGGTCAAGTTGACATACTGTGAACAGTACTTCTGAAAAAAAGTTTTTTTTCAAATTTGATGAAAAGTAGCTGAAATAGTTCTGCTATCACAATTTGACCCCATTAAACTAAAATATCTGCATTGTTTCTAAACTGTTAGGGAGTGATATAATAGTCTAGTATCAAAACGTGCCACCAAGTATCAATACGTATACTTGATGTTTTCGCTATCCCGTCAAATTCATCTGTTTGCATAAATCTAAACTTATTACCAAGTTCTTTTCATGAAGTTATAAATTTATCGATTTCAATTTCCTTTTTGTTCTTTGGATGGACAGCATTTTTTGTATTAAAAGAAAAAAAAAAGAACTGAAATTTTCTAAAGTTAATATTAACTTGAGTAAGATAAGTTAGAGCCATAAAATATGAACATTTAACTTCTTGCAACCGCTATACTGTGCTTTTTGTTAAAATCAAAAACTAGAACATTAATAAATTAAGCAATAAATGAAAAAAACCATAACCTCAATACATTTATATACTTCAATTTTCAAAGCAGCACAAAATTTAATACTAAGTTTTTCTTCTTCAAAAACTTGAATGCTATGTAAAAATAAACCAAAACTGTCTTTGCCTGGATTTGTTCATATTTATGACATCGCCAAGGCGGATGATTAACTTTCAAAACCATAAAGTCTATTTTTCTCTGCATATTATTTTTTGCTATACTCTCTATATGAGGTTCCTTTTCTTCCTCGCGAAACTCCTTATCCGATCGATTCCCTCCTTAACGCGTCGACGTTGCAACAATTGACGACAAACAGAAGTGATCACATAAATCAAGCTCGCAGTAACAAATCAGAAAGACATTTCTCTGCATCCTTTCGATCTTTGTTTTCTCCAATCAAATCGAGGTTTAGTTTCGCATCCCGCTTCGATCCTTGCTCCCTCCCTCCCTAATGATTCGGCAGTGGTGTCGGGCAATCCATCATTGCAAGAGGACGATTTGTGTCCTTCCAAGGAGTGGTAGTTGTGGTAAGACATTTTAGAATCATTTACAGAATTAAGAAAGACGTTTTCAAGATTACATTATATAAAAAGGAATTTAAAGGAAAAACACAAAAGAACAGGAATGTTATTTTTAGTCGTTTGAGCGATTGGTTTTCATTTAAAATGGAAGTTTTCTGCAACCATTAGCTTTTAGTACGTAATATGACATGTGTTTTGATCTTGTCTATGAAAGTCGTATTAAATGTAGTCTTGATTGCTGTGAGCAGTTGATTGTTGTAGTAGTAGTCTATAGATCATTGTCTATGGTGCTAGCCACAAACAATATAATTAATTTCAGCATAAAATTCTACCGATGATGGCAAAACTCTTATTCAGCTAGACCAGCACTTATAGAGGGACCGTCAAAAACGTGGTTCGGTTTCATCTGCGTATCTGGGCAGTTGTCACAATTTCTGCAGACTTTTCTGCCTTCCTTGCCGATCTTCATGCCACTGTGATGATTGGTTCTTAGTTGGTTCTTAGCCTGACAATCGTTCTGTGGTGATTCTATCTGCATTAATATTACAAAGCTGGTGTTTCAATGCAATGAATTCTTCTGTTAACTTAGATTTAACTATTGCATTTAGCATCTTCTTGAGTAACCTTATAAGTTGCAAAGGTAAGATTTCTGGCTTCTTTGGATAACGTATCTGCATGTTTTCGCGTCGGAAAAAAGTTTAGTGTTCCGAAACGGACGATATTAATAGTAATCCTAAAACATCAAATAGGTTCAATGAAGCATGAATGTTGGCATTTGGTAAAAATCGAACAGACAGTGGGAAGTCATTGGGCAATATTTGACAGACATTGATAGCTGGCAATATTTGTTAATTTATCAAAATGCAAAATTTTGCAACCATCCTGTCTTATTTTGAGGAATTACAATTTTACCATTCAGCATTATTCCCGAGCAAACGTGAAGTGGGCGTAATGTAAGCACAATATAATCCTGAAGACCCGACTTCATCTGAACTGAAAATTGGCCGAGTTTGAAAATGCCCGGTTATCGGGAATTCACGGGAAACAGGGTTTTCACGATAGGTACTAACGTCATTTACGAACGTCATTTAGAAATGAATTTTTAATTCAATATTTACAACTGGGGAATGCTGGAATCAGACGCTTTTTTCACGTTTTATTTTAGCGGAAAAAACTAGCAAGCACGTACAGTTAAGCTAAAGTACAATAAGTAATAAAAATACGAAAAAAAAAGAAAAATGTGCAGTTACTACCTTTTACCTTCCCATGGCAGTATAGTAAAACGTTGAAGTTATTACTAACATAAAATGTAGACTGTTCTAAAAGAATGTTTTTTTTTCATGCTGCTATCGATTTGGGAATACTGAACCTACAGCTCTCTAGTGCAACTTTAATAAAATAACGAGTTGATATAGTTGCAATAGGCTACCTCATTAGCATCTTAAATCGCGTAACTTTTTAAACACTACACTCCTTCATCGTTGAATAGGCTGTCAATGGCGACATAATTTAGCATTTTATAGTAAGACCCCTATGCCACCTGATTTAACGCCAACTATTTTTTTGTTGCCTGTGAGGATATGTAAAGTCACACTTACCTGCTAACCACACTTACCTGCTAATCTTGCAGGTACACTTACCTGCTAATCTTGACGAACTAAAAAGCGGATTGCTTCTGTGACTGCGCTACAATGTGTGCAGCAGGATTCCGAATACACCACTCTGAAAAAATGTGTAACCTTATTCCTTAATAGCGGTGGCAGCTTTGCTGCTTCCATAGCAATGGAGTAACTTAACTGGTAAAACTGGTGTACGCTCATAACGTTGCACCAGTTTTATCAGTTAAGTTACTACACTGCTCTGGAGGAAGTTAACCGCCGCAATAAGGTTACATAAAGTGCAGAATGCTACCACCGTATTTACGGAGTAAGGTTACACATTTTTTTACAGTGAGATTTCGATGGCGAGCACTCGGTATGATATCGTTGGGGCGCAAGAAGGAATACATATAGAGCTGACAAATAAGTTTCATTTTATGCCATTTTTACCCTTAAAAATATATCTGTTTGAAACCCCACCATTATTTTTGAACCACCCTGTATAATACGAAATACAGTGAATATATATATTTCCTTCTAATAAAAATAAGGATCTTTATCGCATTAAAATCAGAGTTAAAGTTATGAAAAGTCACACAACTTTTCACACCTAAACTGACAAGCAATAAATGTAACATCCACAGCTTTTCTTAGCAGTTACTTTAATAGTTAATATTTTTTTCATCAGGCACTAGCATATATTAGGCAAAAATTTGAGGCGCCGTTTCGACCCGCCTGTTCGGTTTTACCCCATTTTCCCTAAACAACAAGAATGACTTTTCGCAAATACTGATTATGGTATTAAAGTCGACTTTGAGCTCCACACACGCATTGAATTTCTTAGAAATGGGAGAAAAATCTCTTAGAATTGAGCTGCACTTTCTAATCATTTTTGTTTTCATATACCTCGTTCATTCAAAGCTGGCTTTTACAAATCCCCTTTTTTTTTTCAAATTTAATTACATCTTCAAGTATTTCATTTCGAATTACCAGAATCACTCGGTCGAGCTAACGACAATATTAAATCCAATTTCGGTGGATTGAAAAAGAAATGATTAGTTTTACCTCCGAAATTCTTTCGCTATTTTTTTCGATAGAACGTATCTAGCATCAATTTAAATTTATGAAACATCTTTCTACAGTCATTTCTAAGAACGGTATGTTTCTTTGAAACTTTTATGCTTTTGTTCGATTAAATTAACGACAGTGATTTCTTTTCTTCTTCATTGTTCTATCTCGGCAAACACTTTTATTTGTTTATTTCAAATGTCTTATGATTTTCTTTCCTTCTGTACCCAATTACATATCGTAACCTTTATTTTTTATCACAAACAAAATCTACGTTGCAAAAGAAATTTAAGGTAAGAAATATTTACCTCATAAACTGATGTGAAAATTTATTTATAATCTTCTTATTTTATTTCCTTTTTCTTGAAGTTTTTATTTTTTAGTTTTTTATGTATAAATTTTTACTTGTTCTTTTATTTTAAGCGGATTAAATACCTTGTCAAACATTAAAATGTTTAAAGAAAGGCATGTAAAAGTAAATTTATTCATTTTTCTTCGGAGTTTTGAAAACGTTTTCTCAGTAAATTTTTTTGACCAAAAAAAAAAAAAAAGATACTATTTTAAAACTTTTTCTTTTCTTTTCTTCAGCTTGATAACTTTTTTTTTTAATAATTTAGTTGCAAACACTATATTGTTTCATAATTTTAATGTATTTATCTTCATACCTACTATGTATTCCCTCCTTCAGGAAATCTTACTGTTTTGTTCCGATTAGGTATACAGTTTCCTATTTTATAACCACCTTTGAATTATAAACCACTTTTCATACATTTTACCATTATCTAAAATTGAATCTCATCATTTAATACAATTGTGCGTGTAGGCATTTTGAAGTTAAATAATTGAGATTGTTTTCTATGTACTCGACTGTTTTGCTTCATTGCATCTCCTCCCCCTATCTCTTTCCAGACTTGCTCTCCATGAGTTGGAAGAAAATGAACTTTCTGTAGGACTAAGCGAAGACTTTTTTTGCTCTGCCCAAACTATCTGAGATATAACATCCTCTAATTAAATTGTTACCTTTTGCTTTCATTACCGAAGCACCGATACATGCGTATACCACTAACGTACAAGCATACTTATTATACTCCTACGCACACTTCATATAATGCTTGTTCCAGAAAGTTTTGCACAGTTTTACAAAGCAATTTTGAGGTTTTATATATTGTAAAATACTAAATTGTCTGTATATAGACTTTGAGATATAAATTTATCTCATAATTTTTTGTAAGACAATCTTCTTAACTAATAATAAAACTAAAAGTCTCTCTGTCATATCTCAATCATTATAATCTTCTTATTTTATTTCCTTTTTCTTGAAGTTTTTATTTTTTAGTTTCTTTATGTATAAATTTTTACTTGTTCTTACATTTTAAGCGGATTAAATATCTTGTTAAACATTAAAATGTTTAAAGAAAGGCATGTAAAAGTAAATTTATTCATTTTTCTTCGGAGTTTTGATGCCATTGATATGCACAGCTAAGCAAAAAGTGCGACTAGTTTCTCGAAAATGATTAGTAAAATAGTAATGCATTTACTTAAAATACTTGTACAATCTTAATAATTCACACAGAAATGGGGTCGTTTCTAAAATTTTAAAAGTATTTTTTTTTTGAAAGACATGCTTAAAAACATTGAATCTAACCATTTTTTATATAATTTCTTTAAGTTTAATATTAAAAAAAAAAAACTTAAATCAATGCTTTTTCGTCGTTTAACGCATCTGCCGATGACATCACAAATGATGAAATGCCATTCAGTGTTGCCATTCACGGTCCAAAATATTTTATTCGCATCTTTACTCACGTGTATTGGCAGCGATCTTGTTGATTGCAAGCGTAGAGCGCAATTGTAATTCGCTTCTTGATTATCATAACGTGGAAATGCGGTAGAAAGATGCGCCATAGTGCATCATTTGTGACGTCATAAAAGAACACGCCTTGTTTGAAAAATCGGATATTTTAAAAAAAATTAATCAAAAAATAACTGTTGGGAAAATGAAAGTATTTTCTGAGTCTATGTTATTACTTTTTTTGCTTATTCTATCAAT
Source organism: Uloborus diversus (assembly GCF_026930045.1). Lineage (NCBI taxonomy): Eukaryota > Metazoa > Arthropoda > Arachnida > Araneae > Uloboridae > Uloborus > Uloborus diversus. The sequence goes on from NC_072738.1 coordinate 90,517,389, forward strand.
TTCAGTGACAAAAACTACTACTTTTGACTGAAGGAAACATCCCCATTGTCTAATTATCTGCAAATTTTCTTTGTTATTCAGCATCAAAATGGCACAAAACTTTCTGGGTCAAGCCTTTTGCACTTATTTACTCACAAATATAAGTTTATTCTTTTCCTCTGCAATCTTTTTTCTTAGTAAGTCTGTAAGCCTTAGTTATTTAGTAATAAGTTGATACTCGAGAAAATTTTTAAAATGTTAAATGTTGTCATTTAAACAACATAAGGTCAATGTTATATGAGTTATTTTAGTTTGAATTATTTTGTGATATTCATGTGAATTTGTTCGGTTTTAAATTTGCAGAACATTCTTCCTTGCGAACCAAAAAACACCAGCATACAAAATCTAATAGTGTAATAAAAAGTTCAAGAACAACTTATGCAGAATTTTCAAATATTAATAGAAGCTGTATTAATATATATTTGTATTGACGAATTCTAGCTACGCATTTGTTTTAATACAACTTTCAAGAAGATTGCTAATTACGCAAACAATAAACCTAGATCGCTTTGGAAATTAACTGAATACGGTTTTACCATCGAGGGATAGCGGGTGAACTGGAAGCGACGGCGGACTACTTGATTTTGTAATAGGTAGAATCCGCGAGTGATCTATTTCCATTTCGAGTTTACGCGCCATCTCTCCTCGGTCAAGCTTCACTGCAAAATCACTTATTTTTGTGAGCCTTTATTTCCGCGACAATGGAGATATCTATGATTTGGCGAGCTTAAAATTTTTCGAACTTTATATAAACAGAACTGAAACTCGAAAATCTGTTTGGAAAAAATATTTCCGGAGGCCTAAATTGTCGCCATTACAAAGGGCTCGCGAAAATAAGTTCTTTACAGTAATGAATACGTAAGATTATTATTTTATTTTTAGTCCATTTTGTTTTCTTGTCCAAAAGTATCTTTGTAACGAGACAAGTAAGACACGTATTTTTCACGATTACGACACACAGTGCGGTGCTCTTACGGTCGAAGTGGACGAAAGTCTTTCTTGACGGGGTTTTGTAATATATATTATATAGCTTTGTAATATAATATTTGTAAATGTCAGTTGGCTAGTTAATGTAGTTTGTGTTCCATAATATATTAAAGAAATATATGAGTAATATGGAAAAAACCTGTATAAAGGTACTTCAATTCGAAGAAATTAGGAGTGTCCGTTGAGGGAGGTTTTACATAAATTTTGGTTTGTCATGAAATAACCATACTTTAGGCTCCAGTTACTTTGCTGTAAGTTACAACTGATATAGTTATATAGAGCAGAAATAGAGCTGTGCTAAGTAACTGAGATAGTTACAAAAATGTAACTATATCACGTACTTCTTCACCAATATAGTTACATTTTTTATAACCTGTGATGAAATTCCTTTTATTACCCTCCGGGTGTTTGAAAATTTGACCTCCTCATTTGAGGGTTGTACTATAGTTAAAGTAAATTTCCTCTATTTTTCTCTTTAAGTTCTTAATAAAGATTAAGAATAATTTTTTCAGATTTTTTTAAAACATTTATTTTGAAAATAAATTTGTGATTGGAAAATGGTGAAGTTTTTGAAGAATCAACCAGAACTATTCAAAGCAGCTTAAATCATGGAAATACTTGCATATTTATAATGCATTGATTGTTATTAAATCAAAACAAACCAGAACTTTAGAATGTTTTGAATCAAAATTGAAAAATGCCTGTTTGAAGTTTTTTTTTAAACGAAATTTAAAGATAATAATAAAAACATTTTATTCAAAGATATTAACCGAATAAAAAAAATAGATTTTACTCACCTTCTTTGGTGCCTTCCGTACTTAATAGAACATAAATATAAATAAAATTTTTAAAAAATTGCCGATCAACACGAAAGAAGAACCTACTTAATTAATCTTTTTTCACTGATCGAGAAATGCGTTCTCCCACTTGTTCAAACATGATTTCTATCCTTTGTTTTTATGTTATCAAATTAAAAGCTCCAATTACATTTCACTGATGCCTCTATGAAAAGATTAATAAAATGAAAAAAGTTGGAAAACAATAGTTGCATTTTCTACTTTTTTGTCCACAGGCTGCCGCACTGTGTGACCGGCTCGCGAAAATAGTACTTTTACAGTGATGAATGTGAAAGATTTTTTTTTGTCCATTTTGTTTTCTTGTCCAGAAGCATCTTGAAAACGAGACAAATAAGATACGTAATTTTAACGATTACGACGGGCTCGCGAAAATAAGTGCTTTAACAGTAATGAATGTGCTGGTTTTTTTTATTTTTTGGTCCATTTTGTTTTCTTGTCCAGAAGTACCTTAGTAATGAGACAAGTAAGACACGTAATTTTCACGATTACGACAATCTCGCGAAAGTAAGTACTTTTACAGCAATGAATGTGCGAGATGTTTTTTGTCCGTTTTGTTTTCTTGTCCAGCAGTATCTTTGTAAACTTTTCCAAAATTAAATAAAGCTTTATGAAAAAAATCTACGTACTTGCTGTGAAAAATTTGTGTACACCTCATTATTCATACCTTTTTACAACGTTTAAGATAAATACTTCTTGTCAGTGAAAATTAGTTTACAGAAAAATAAAATTTTTAGAGATATGAGGATATTTCGTTCGAACCCACCTTCGTCGTCAGTAATAAAAATGAATTTAGAGTTTCAGAAACATTTGAATGAATAATCACGTGACACAAACGGCTTGCCGATATTCGTCGTCCATTGATCTTTTATGCTCTCATTCACCAGCGTAAAAAGTTTACGATCCTCTAAAACCCGAGATCGAAACACTTTCGGTGGTTTCGATTTCAAGAAAAAAACGCACAAAAGATCGTAAAGGGAAAGAAATTTGAAGCAGACGGGCAGAAAAAGAAAGATTAAAAAAGGAATAGAGAATGGCGGGTAGTTGAAATTCAAGAAGAAATCGAAAGGGTTTTTATAGTTGTACTCCACTAGATAGCATATTGATCAAAGGTAAAGGCAGACGCTTTTCACTGAAAGTCAAGAGTGAAATAATCCCTAAAAGTGGATGTTTCTAACATATCAAGACTCTGAGATATTCAGTTACAGCGTTACAGCGAGAAATACCTGTTAGTGACAATACATGATTAAAGGAAGTTGAAACCTTAAAACCTTTAAAAAAATAATTTTCAGTTTTTATATACATATAAGAACAGAAAAAGAATTCCTTTAAGGTGATATATATACAAAAAACTGTTTATTTATATTTATATATATATATATATATATATATATATATATATATATATATATATATATATATATATATATATATATATATATATATATATATATATATATATATATATATATATATATATATATATATATATACTGAAAAATATATTTTTTATAGTTTTAAATTTCCAACTCCTCTTAATCACGTATTTCTTCACGTATTTCTCGCTGTAACTAAATTTCTCAAAGTATTGATATGTTAGGAACATCCACCTGTATTGATTATTTCAGTTTTGACTTTCAGTGAAAAGCGTCTGTCTTTACCTTTGATTAATATGCTATCTAATGGACAATTCCACGGGTAACCAACTGAATAAACTTTTGAAGCAAAACAGTAGGGGAGTCTGGGGATACCTGATCCCTAGGGATACGTGATGCCACAGCCAAAAATGTACCAAAGTCATAAATTAGAGACTTGAAACCTGACAATTATGTACATTTTTTTTCAGCCATTTTGTTTTAGCTAAAGAAATAACAATCTGAATGCGTCAAGGGAAACTTTTTTTTTAATTACAGCATTCTGAAGTTTACATTATCCCTTATATACAACTTTAAAAAATATCAAAGTGTAATGTTAAAGTATAGACAGTCTTTAATAACTGAGACATGTTTTAGTAAATTGCCACTTATTGTTAATAATAGAACAAGTATGTTTGTAAAAATTGCATATTAGGGATATTTGATCCCTTCGTTTAGAGGGATACATGATCCCCGGGATCAAGTACCCATATGACAATATAAACATAATGAAAACAATATAACTGCTGTTTACTTAGTTGACATTAAAATAGTTTTGAATGTTTAAAATTAATACAGTAAAATTTTTTATAGTATGAGTGACATATTTAAGCAATCACTGCAGTAAATATGTTAAACAATTAAAATCTTAGTTGGCACTATTAAAGCCCACATAACACCTCAAACATCTAAACATAAATTAACTCTACTGATGAATTCTGTTCTGATCAGCCAAATGAGCTTGCACAAGTTGAAAAAGATGTCAAATCCTTGTTTGAACGAAAAAAATGATTTTGCTATAGTTAGATTTACATAAAAAAATGGAGTTGCCCATTATGTAGAATCATTAGCAGATAGAATGCAAAGTTTGATTTCTAAAGTTCGAATTAAGTTTTTTAAAGCGAAAGGTAATATGCTTAATCAATATATTTTTCCTGAAAAATTGAGAAAATGTGTTCAGCTACACACATCGAGTTGGGTTGAGCGGAACTTTAAGAACTACAACAAAAGATATGTTTGCATTTGACTTTTCACGATTTGAAAACATATACTAGACTTTCTTTGCTTTTTCATAAGTGCACCAATACTTACATTTTTCTTCCTTCTTTTTTAAAAATTAATTCAATTGATAAACCTCTTAATTTCATTATTGCAAGACAAGATGCAAACAAGTTTATTTTTGTGGTAGTCATCATTTTTTTATATGCTGTAATTTTAGCTTCACTAAGCTATTTTTAAAAAAATTGTTAGTTTTATTTATAAAATATATATTGTGTGTTTACAACTGTATTGGAGAATAAGTAACTGATCAAAGGCATCCTAAGTTCATCAAAGTTGTATACATTTTTTTACCAATGTCCTAGTGGAATTTTAAACAATGTTGTTTTGTGTTCACATTATTACTATCTATTAAATAAAATTAAAAATAGTGTTATTTTTTAGAAACATTATCTAGGAAACTAAAATTCATAAGTAAATTGCTGATCTAATGAAAAGTATATGTATTTTCTTTGTGGGATCAAGTATCCCTCATCAATGGATCATGTATCCCTTGATGTGGGGATACTTGATCCCTTTATAAAATTATTGAAAAAAAGTACTTTACCAAAACTATGTTTAATTTCAACTAAAAAGTAGTGTTAGATAGAGGCAAAAATTACCTTTGCTCACGTACTTAAAAAAAAAAAAAAAAAAAAAAACTGATAATTTGCAGCAGAGAGAGAGAAAAAAGAAGAAAACTAAAGTGGGGATCAAGTATCCCCAGTCTCCCCTACGTATATGGGAACATTCAACGCAAAATCCTATGTCCTACAAACGATCTTTTGCCTCGAAATATTGTAAGTAGAATTTAATAGCATAATCGAATTCCTGAAATACATGAATAATTTTTTAAATATTTATTAAAAACATGGTTACAGACTGACATTTTAAAAAGAAGTGTGTCAGTCAATTACAATGCTTCAAACAATTTTTTTTAAATATTCCAAATTTTATTTTGATAATTTACCTATATCCTTGAGTTCAGCCTAAAAAATACAATGTTCCACGGGAAAAGATTGTTCTTCACAATGTATATTTTGGGTTGAGTATTACAAAATACATATTGTTTTGCTTCAAAAACGTCAGTCAATGGGGTGGTTTCCTTCAGTCATAAGTACTACTTTTAGTCATTGAAATGGATGGAATGATCAAAAAATAATTACATGGCCCAGAAAGTACTTTCATTTTCCCAACAGTTTTTTTAAAATTAATTTTTTAAAATGTCCGATTTTTCAAACAAGGCGTGGTCTTTATGACGTCACAAATGATGCACTTTGCCGCATCTTTCTATTACGTTTCCACATTATGATAATCAAGCAGCGAATTAAAATTGCGTTCTACGCTTGCTATCAGCCATATCGTTGCCAATACATGTGAGTAAAGATGCGAATTAAATATTTTGAAATGTGAATAGCAACACTGCATGGCATTTCATCATTTGTGATGTCATCGGGAGAGGCCTTGAAGCCTCCGATTTAAGTATTTTTTTAAAAATATTAAACTTAAATAAAGTATTTAAAAAATGGTCAGATCCTATGTTTTTAAGCATGCTCTTTCAGAAAAAAATACTTTTAAAAATTTCGAAACGACCCCATTGCCCATATTAAAAATATATTCAAGTCAAGAAAAAGTAACCCAATTTAAATATGAATGAGACAGGAATGCATAACTAGCAAACATCGTGGCCCCTTTGCGCTCGTTATAAGCAAGTCTACATTTTTGTGCAATGTCAATGATATATTTTTTTCAATCACTGCTGTCCACTGCTTCATCCAAAGCGGAAACGGAAAACGAATGACATTGCTTCTAGCTTAATATCTGTAATCGTGCTGGAAAGAGTAACATCATTCCACTTTGCCCGGCTTCAAGAAATGGAAGATGCTTCTGGTATCAGAAAAACAGTTATTTTCTCTTTAGTGGTCGGGCAGAAAACGCTTAAAGTAAAATAGATCATGATGACGCTTCTTCTCTTTTAAGAACTGAAATTGTTTCCTAGTTATGGTTCTCGGATGTGGTGTAGCGTTTTTGTAACTTTTCTATTCCTTGCTTACTTAAATTTTGGTAATAGGGATACAAAATGTTAGTCGCATTCATGTAAATTTTGAATCACAATCTGTTAAAGGAAAAGTATGTAAAACAAAATATTGGAGAACAGTAATAAATATATATGATCACAGCTAAAACACAACACATTTAGTGTATAAGAGCTAATCTTACTCTATTATAAAAGCTAAAGTCTGATGATGGCGTCGCTGCAGCCAGTCAAACCTAGAGGCCGGCGCATCAGCTTAAGTTTAGCCATTTTGGATCGAATTTTTCATTGTTGCACTGTTAGGATTACTACAGCAAAGTTTCGGATTTCGCCAAATTTGCCGAAGATAATATTTTAATTTAATAAGCAATTCACGTGCCGCTAATAATTGCTAACACTGAACAATCACCAAACGCGATAAATCGCCAGAAACACAACCACTCAAACACGCGTTCTGAACCAAAATGGCTTATCTTAAGCGGATGCGTCTGCTCGTATACATAGGGGCCTTAGTCAAACCAATGAAACTTCAGACTTATATAATTAGAAACTGAGCGTATGTGTCTATGTATGTACCTGTGTATGCATCTACCTACTTTGTATGTACCTATGTATGCGCTATTTCCTTAGCCAGTCCGTTCTCCTGATACGTCGCCCATGCATGTTTGAGATTGCGTTGGTCCTAGACTCGTCCGTGTGTCCGGCAAAGGGTACGGATGAATTTTGCATCAGATTGAGGCCATATGGGATGCTATTCCCCAGCGTGACATTTATCACATCTATGATTCGATGCCAAAACGTGTACATTCTCGCATAGCTGCGCGGGATAGCTGCACTCGATATTAATTTACGTCTGTTATTTTCATTTCATTGATATGTAATTTTGATCATTTATTTTTAGCACTATGAGTAATATTTGCATTAAATTTCATTCATTTTCAATGAGTCCTTCATGTTGTTGCAATTTTCACAAATATGAGTAATTTTTTATGGTTTAGGTAGTAAATCTTTACTAACAATAAAACTGAAAGTCCCTCTATCCGGATCTCTCTCTGTGTGTCAGGATCTCTCTCGATCTGGATCTCTGTCTGTCAGGATCTCTGTGACGCGCATAGCGCCTAGACCGTTCTGGCAATTTTCATGAAATTGGGCACAAAGTTAGTTTATAGCATGGGGGTGTGCACCTCGAAGTGATTTTTCAAAAATTCGATGTGGTTCTTTTTCTGTTCCAATTTTAAGAACAAAATTATCATAATATGGACGAGTAAATTACGAAATTATCATAACGTGGAACCGTAACATAAGCACAAGCCAATTGGCGAGAAAATTCACATTACATTATTTGTAAATATACAGGCTAACCAAAAGACCTTTTAATTTTCTATTATGGGCAAAGCCGTGCGGATACCACTAGTTTATTTATAAAGCTTTGCTATTTTGATTATAAAATAAATAGTTATACAATCACTTCAAGACCAATGTCTAAAAAAACTACGTTGCAACTGTAATTTTTTACTTATTTTTAATAGAGGAATATGGGGCAAAGTGAAATGTTGAGATAACTATCTTTTTCAAAAGCATCAAATAGGAGATTTGTTTTCAAAGATACAATGCATAAAGATAGAACAACGCATTTTATGATAAAACTTGCATGGAAACTTTTTTTTTATCCTTGAAATGCTGCATTCGAAAAAAAAAAGTGGAAATCTTTCACTTTTTTTTCATGTGGCAAAGGGAAAAATGAAATTTTTTTTCTAAAGAAATAGTTTCTATTTTTAATTAGCAATAACATTGATCAAACGAATGAGGAAGTGAAAGAATGAAATCATGCATAATGGAACTATGAACAAACAAATGAATAAAAAAGTGAATTAGGTATTTAATGTAAAAAAATAGTGAATGTCATAGTGAATAAATAAGAAAATAAATAAATGAATGAACGAATAAATAAAGTGAATTATTAAATAAACGAATGTACATGACTGAATTAGTAGATGAACACGTAAGTGATTTAATAAATAATGGAAGGAGTAAACGAAATATTTAACTTTGTCCCATTTACTCTACCCCCATGCACTTGATTAACTGTACATAATGTTTGAAGCAAAAATAAGTTTAATATAAAATGAATAAATAATGCACTGAATATTAGTAGGTCTTAATAAGTATTTAAAATATTATTAGCATACACTTTATAATTTTACATTTTTTTTTTGAATTACATCAAAATATAACTATATGAGCAGCAAGTTTTGAAATTTTTTTGCATTATAATATTCGTTTATCTTCTGATATAACCTATTCCAGACAATTATATTATATAATAAACCAAACCTGTTACTTCGTAGGCAAAATATTATCTAATACGTGATGCTAAAAACACAGTAAATATTTTATCATCTCACTTTGTCCTTTATTCTCTTACATTTGTTAATTCTGCTTATACCTGAGGTTATTTTAGTTGGAAAAAAAATTACGCAAATAATTCTTGATAAGGTTTTATTAAATCAATGTAGAAGCTGAAAAATTTTAATATATGCTTTTGATGTGAGATCTGGGCTACCTAAAGTAATTTTTATTTACTACGTCACTTTGAAGTTCCAATATTTTTTACGCAGACGAAATCCAAACCTTAACAAAAAATATAACTAACATAATACTTATAAATTTAAAAAAAAAAAAAGTTGAATTTCACAAAATGTCCTAAGTTACACATATTAGAAGAATAATTCTCGCCACTAACAATGGGTGAAGAAAAAGATCAGTTATTATTCTACCAAAACTCTCGAATAAATGTAATCCTTTTTTTACATTGCTATTCGATTATTATATTAAAAACAATATACAAATTGATTAATATATCAGTAAAAAGTTATTAGAGCATGAAGTTTTCTTTTAATACTAGTGAAATAAGACGTCTTCCTCCCGCGCGCAATTTTTCGACTTAGTCCAGGAATCGCCGCAACACAGGAAGGGTGTTTTTGCTGCCATAAAAGTGCTTTCACAGCAAAACTACATTTACAGCATAAATCACGATAAACAGAGGAAAGTTAGTTTCAGTGAAATTTTCGAATGTAATGTGCTCTTAAACAATTTAAATACAACTCTTCTCTTTGCGACTCTTCTTTTCTATTAACGAAAAATAAAAAGAAAAAACAGCGACCGATTTTCGAGTAAGTTATTGCATTTATATGAATTAAAGTTTGAGTTTTTTTTTTCTTTGAAAATTTACTACTTTCTGAAAATGAGTTGAATACCAAAACAATTACAAGACTTTAATTACCCACAAAAAGTATTTGCTTCAATTGCTGTGAAACGTCAAAAATTTTGCGCAATTGTTATGGAGTTTAAGTGAAAAGTGTAAAATTGTTTTTTACATGTTTCAAATTCATTTTAGAAAAATCTACAGAAATCAGTTCTCTTTCTTCAGAAATGTACTGTTTCCTATATTTTGCCGTAAACTTTATGCGTAATGAAAAACGAGTCACTTACGCTTTAAATATAATTTAAATTCAAAAGCGAAAGCTTTTGATCAATAATTTCATGACATCTTCTCATGTGAAATACTTTTTGGTTAGAAAATTCTATCCAGTGCATGAATTTTTAAATAATTTAATTTTCTCATGATGCAACTGAATTTAAAGAAATTTATTGAACTAGCACAAAACCACTTAAGCATAATTTCTTTTACACAGCAAACCTAATTAAGTAATTAAGTAATTCTTTCAAAGTACGTTCATGAGGCAAGGAAGAAGAAAGGGTGGTGAATTTTGTATGAATATTCTCATTGTTAAAATACATAATAGATAGTTTTTATACTTTCTGTTAAATAATATTAAAAGTAAAATTTAAAAACACTAAATGATTTTATTGCCCTTTTTTGAAACGAAATGCATCGGATGATGATAAATCGGAATTTCATCTATTTTAGCCTACAGTTCCAGTAAAACTCAGAAAAAGAAGAAAAAAGCATGAAAGAAGGCTTAATGCATCTTAAAAATATCGCGAAAAACAAAAAAAAGTCAAAAATAAATAAAATAATTGAATAAATATCGAAAATTTAAAAATTGGAAAGTAGGGTATTGACATGGGGAAAAATGTCTGTCGGTCTGTCTGACTTTCCCCTTCTAATAACTTTTGAGTGAGTAGTCCGATTCGAACATTTTTTTTTTGTTCGAAAGATCTTGACGAGGATACCTCATTCCTATATTTCATTTTTTGATTTGAACAGTTCAAAAAAACTTAACAGCGTCTGTGGAGAATTTCAAGGCAATTCCGAACTGTGAGGCGAATTTGCTTCAAACAAACTTTGTAGGTAAAAGGTTTTTAATGAAAAACTTGTATATGAACTATCTTTTTGATTTGAGCAATTTTCCGTTCAATTTTGAACAATTCAAATCCCTTAACATTAGCGTCTACGGGGAAACTGAAAGTCAATGTAGATTCCGTACTTGAAGGCGGATTTATTTCAAACAAATTTTGTTGGAAATAGCTCTTGACGCCAAACTCCAGATTCCGACTCCTGTGCCCGACAATTAATCGGACGACTTCGACTCTGATTTCGTAGCTTTCGCAAAAATTTATACACGGAGGACAAATGACTGACTCCGATTCTTGGATATTCGTTTCCGACTCCTTTATCTCAAAATGAGATTGACTCCGACTCCGACTCCACAGCTATGGTTTTAACTGTGAAATAATTATTGTTGATATGATTTGTTTTTATTTTCACGCTAAAGTTTTAATTTAGGTATTCAGTTTTCGGCGAATAAACCGAAGTCATTTATGTTTCTACATAAAGATATGCGCAGACGATTTTTTTTTTTTTTTTGACAATGAAAATTATTTCTTTAAGTTGATATTTTATTGTTTTTATTTATCTTGGTAAGTGCATTAATTCATTTAAAAAACTATTTTTGGCAGCATGGGAATAATAAACCCCTTTTTTTTTTGATATGATGTCTTTATTTCAATGAGCTTATTAATTTTAATTATTATTCTTTCGTTTTGAAAGCTATTAAGAAAAATTTTAATGGAAAAAAAGTGTATTACTGCTTTGTTAAAAGGTGCTGCTAATTTATTTTTTTTTGTTATATATTTTTTTAGCTGAGTGAGGAATATTTTATTCCTAGAAATCAGCTTAAAATGTTTAAAAAATATGTTTGAAACAATTTGCGATTTTAGTTTTTTTTTTTTTTTTTTGAGAATATTGATCAGGTACTAGAAAGTAGTATGGGTATACGGGAAAGTAGGCTCGTTTAGTTCTAGACGGAACTAAACTTATTTTGACATTAGAGCCTTGCACAAAATATTTTTTTTTTAATCCCCACAGACTTCAAGTCTCCCCCATTCCTGCTTTATTTCAAAAGCTACGTCCCATTGCATCTGCTACCCAATCATGCATTTCGACACTGCTTCGGTATATAGGAAATAGGCGATTTGTTTTCCTTAGCAAGACGCCGATTGGTCCTGATCGTAATGTTGTTTGGTGATCACATTAAGGGAATTAGGAAAAATGAGTCGTTTTGAAGACGAAAATGGGGCGGCAAATTAGTTAATGGTTAGAAATGGTTTGTTTTGGAAAGCAGGTCTCATGAGATATTTATATATTTACTTGCGTCGTAACTGGTTTGTAAATAGAATACGAGTATTTGATTCTTTATATATTTTTACCGTTGTAAAATTTTAGTGTTTTAAACATTATTGCTGTGCTTTCCAAAGCTTTTACACGTATGCCCCTTTTTCCCAAAGAAATTCCTCTGCCTTTCCTAGGACTATCGAAATAATCCAATTTTAGAATTGTTTATTTAACTTATGAAATAATTGTATTCTTTAGTTACATTTATTTAGCGAGTTAGATTAGCAATACTATAACTTTATAAATTAGTTTTTTTTTTTTTTACACTAAGCTAAGAGACATTTTTTATTTCCTAAAAAGAACTTGCTCTGCCTTACCTTTGACAATCGAAATAATCTAATTTTGTAATTGTTTATCTAATTCATAAAATGAATGTATCTTGAGTAACATTAGTTAGATAAGCAATACCATATTTTATAAATAAGTTTGTATACGCTAAAAGATATATTTAATTGTTTTATTACGAGTTTAGATAATTACTCCGTATTTAACAACTTGTACAAAACGAAAAATATACGTTTAATATTCAACAGTAGTTTGACAATAATACAATAATATTAGTAAAATAAGTGGGCTTGCTTTTCAGCGCAATGCTTTTCAAATTAACACTAAATATATACCGAAGTTTTTAGTACGAGCGTTTCAACCCGAAGACCATAGCTATAAGTTTTGATGAACTTGAGCACCAATTTCATTTTATTTGTGTGTGTTTGTGTGGGTCTACCTGTATGTGTGTATGATATGTTAGTAGGAGCTGCGTGCCCCTTTACAATTTTTTATGCCTTCACCTCAAGAAGGTGCACCACACATTGGAAACCACAGCATTATAATTTCAGTTTTGAATTTTATTTCGAAACATTTAATATTTTGTGCAATTTATTCCTCTTATAATTTACATATGACATGTAACTTATTTATGCACAATATCGCGTCAGTTTCTGTTTCATTCAGTTTTTGCATACGAAATTGTTTTGGTTTCTAAATAAATCTTCTTAAAATTTAACTTCATAATTCTTTACAACTTGGCTTTGGTGGATGATTTGTTTTCAGTAAAATTTCGGTATTCCTAAAAGAAGAATGAAGACAAAAAAAAAAAAGAAATTTTCGATATGATAGAAAAATGATATTCTTATTTAAGCATTAGCGCAAAGTTACAAGAAAAACCCACTTGTAGAAACCATTACATTGCATAGCTCACCTTAAAAAAAAAAAAAACACACACACACACACATTATACAAGTAGCATAAAACTCTTTTCTTATAAAAATTCGCAACGACTATAAACACGAATTAGTGGTAAAATTATTTTTTCTTCTTTTGAGAAACAGACTGTGGCCTGAATTTTATTAACAAGGCTCAAAAAAAAAAAAAAAAAAAAAAAGACTGTCGAATATTATGAGTAACATTTTCATTTTGATCTGCATTAATGAGCTTATCTTTTATTGTAAAAGTAAAAAAAGATAAAGTGCTTTCTTCCATTGAAAAAATTCATACGCAATTCCCAAAATAAAACGTTCAGACAAAAGTGTGAACGTAAACAAGCTTAAACTCACAAAATTATTTAAATAAGTATGTTATGGAGAAGTTGCAAGAAAGAAGTTGTTTTTTCCCTTAAGTAGAAATAGAAATTATTTCAGTGAATGATTTTTTTTATATTTTTATACATTGCGTTAGGTTTTTTGCAGAAAAAAAAGTTTCGACGATGTTTTCTGTAGGCAGATCACTTTCTTTTCCAAATGTGAGAAAAAATAATCAAAGAAATTTCATTTTGATTGTTTTTTTCCACTCCGATCATTACCTATTGAGATATTATTTCCCTTTAAAGAAATTCATTTTAGAAATCCAAAAAGGGTGTTGTTTATTTATGTTCTGTGTGCTATACATAGTGCCCTGGCTAATTATCTTTATTTTTATTGAAAGTTTTACACAAATAAATGTTTTGATGATTAAAAAGAGTTGTTCGTTCAAAGATCCAAAGTGTAAAAAAAAAAAAATCTAACCGTTTCTGGAAACTATTGGGTAGCTAATGTGCCTAATTTCTACCATTAAAATATCTAGGAAAAACAGGAAAGTGTAACGCTAAAAGTCGGTAATTTTCTTGAAATTGACCTGGAATCTTTCCGAAGAATTCAGAAACCTTGCCAATAAAATCCATTTATTGTTCTGGAATAGATCAGGAATCTCAGCGAAAACTTAGGTATGTTAAGAGTAATATCTTGATTCCTTCCTGATGTACCAGGAAAGTTTCGGAAAAAAATATGGTCAAAAGTAAGGAAGGATTGCGAACAAACACGGAACAGCTTATTCGCTTGCAATGGGGTGGTTTCCTTCAGGGAAAAGTAATACTTTTAGTCATTGAAATAGACAGAATGAGCAAAAAAACATGGATCCAGAAAATACTTTCATTTTCCCAACAGCTTTTTTTTTTAATTATTTAAAATGTCCGATTTTTCAAACAAGGCGTAGTCTTGATGACGTCACAAATGATGCACTTTGCCGCATCTTTCGACTACGCTTCCACGTTATGATAATCAAGCAGCGAATTAAATACTGCGCTCTTCGCTTGCTATCAACCATGTCGTTGCCAATACACGTGAGTAAAGATGCGAATTAAATATTTTGCACTGTGAATGGCAACACTTAATGGCATTTCATCATTTGTGATGTCATCGGCAGAAGCCGTAAACAAATAAAGCGTTCCGATTCAGGTAATTTTTTAAAAATATTAAACGTAGACAAATTTATCAAAAAATGGTCAGATCCTATGTTTTTAAGCATGCTCTTTCAGAAAAACATACTTTTAAAATTTTGGAAACGACCTCATTCTTCCAAAGCGATACACAGAGATTTCAATTAACCTTTGTTATGGGCTCAGTCAATCAATGAGAGCTGTAACAGAGCTGAAGGCGAAACACCAAATGAATAAGTTGAATATATTTTCACACTGGTAGCTAAAAATGTTTTTCACTGCAGTGAGAAATCTTTATTCATAAAATTTTTTTTCGGGCAGTTTCTCCTGGTGGTTATTTTATAAATTCGAATGTAACAACTTACCCCGTGTAAAAACTAACCCCGTTCTTCCCTACTTTTTTCAGTTTCATACGCTATAATGTATCTTAGTCAATGCAGCGTAAAATCCAAGTTATGTTGCGTATTTTTGTAAGCAGTTTTATTCTTCCTTTTCTTAGTTAAATACTGATTAAGTATTAAAATAAAATAAAATAAATAGTTAATAAAAGTATGGTGGTTTCATCCTTCGTTTTATCTAAGCCTCAGAAATTCTAAAAGCGTTTACTTCTGTATTGATGCTCATATTATATACTTCTAAGGCTTTAATAGCCTTTCTCAAATTGTAGTCAGCTGTTTTTCAATGAAAAAATCTTTCTTGTAATTCCGCCGTTTTACTTAACACCGATAATTACAAGAACCCATGTTTTACTATCGTATTTTTCATCCACTTTCGAAAATTTGAAAGTCTTCAAACAGCTAATGAAGAAATAGTTCGCCTTTTCAAGTTTGCAATTGAACTTTGAGACATTCTATAACTTTGAAACAACTCATAAGAGTCATATAGACTGCTCACGTGACTCTGACGAAAAAAAACTAGTCATTAATGTAATAATCTAAGACATTTTTTCCCCAAAAGTTATTATTCCAAATAGAAAAACAAAGGAACAAAAAGGCTTTTATTCTAAATAAAAGTAATCGAAAAATTTTGCTTGTTACCTTCACGGCGAGAGCTAACAACAGCTCAACTTAAGAAGGAAAAAATGGCAGGCGGTGCAAATTTAATTAGAGATTTAATTAGTGCTTTTAAAAGAGGGAAGCGACGAGAGCTCTCGCAATAAAACTTTCCAAAAGAATTTTTACTTCAGCGTAACAAAGACCGAAAAGTGATTTAAAGCAAAAGAGTTTAGTGTTTGCACATGCACAGTGCTTGAGCTGCGGAGAATGTTTTCCTTCAAAGGAATTAAATGAATACTTAAATTGAATTCATCCGGTTTAAAAGTTACTTTTAATCTATTTAAGATTTTATTCGAGTTGCTCACTAAGTTACCAGTGGTAAAGTAGAGCCTTTTAGCAACTAAAAGTTATCATTTTGTTCGACTTATTTGACGAATATCTGATCGTCAAGAAGAGATTTTATGGCTGTTTTTTGAGAATATGATGCATCTATTATTTCATTTAGTACTTGAATTAAAGTTTTTCCGACCATAAAAAAATCTGAAATTTTATAACTTGTTGATTACTTCTTTCGATACACGTTTTATGAAGCTACTATCCTTAACTTTTTATTTTAGTTGAGTCGAATTAAAGTTTGTTTATTAATAGGGGAACCATATCATTTCGAAAAGATTAGCTTTAGAAAATGTTAAGTACTGAATTAAAACTTTTATAGATGTCTTTCTTAAAGACAATGACTAGTTTTTAAATCTTTTTAAAAAATCTCCTGCCACGGTGTTAGTGTTTGAACTCCTTCGAAATGATTCGACCGATTTTTCGGAAATTTTTTATGTGTATTCGGAAAGCATGAGAATAGGTCGTAAAGTGTATTTCATACTGCTAGGTATTCAAGGTGTCCCTTTCCAGAATTTTTTTTGAAAACCATCGTATGAAACATTGTTCAAATTCATAGTAAAGACCATTGTTGAAAATCATTGTAAAAACCATAGTTGAAAATCATTGTAAAAACCATTGTTGAAAATCATTGTAAAAGCCTTGCTGAAAGTAATTACAAACACTTTATTTGTAGACAAAAATAAGATGGCAACAACAATTTTTTAAATCACTGAGAGTTTTCCGACGTTTCGCCGGAGCGCCGCGGCATTTTGAAATTTTATTCTGCACTAGTGGCACCCACACGGCTTTGCCCGTAGCAGAAAATTAAAAGGTCTTTTGGTTCGCCTGTATATTTACAAATAATGTATGACGAATTTCTCGCCAATTGGCTTCCCATGTTACGGTTCCACGTTATGATAACTTGGTACTTTACTCGTCCATCTTATGATAATTTTGCTCGGGAAAATGTTCTTAAAATTGGATTAGAAAAAGAGAAAATTCGAATTTTTGAAAAATCGCTTCGAGGTGCACACTCCCATGCTACAAACTAATTCTGTCCCAAATTTCATGAAAATCAGCCGAACGGTCAAGGCGCTAAGCGCGTCACAGAGATCCTGACACAGACAGACAGAGATCCAGACAGATATCCACACAGAGAGACTTTCAGATTTATTATTAGTAAAGATTTGTTTTGTATCACAAAGCAGTGCGTACGAAATTTTGAGCGATGCAAAAATTGTGTCTATTTGTGTGTGTGTGTATTATTGTATTGATAAAATGAATGATGGCTAGTGCTTTTTTGCTTTTATCGATGATCATCGTCTACAGCGTTCCATTCTGTTAAAGATCCCATCCACACAAACATACAATACATTCGTTGTTTTTTAATCAATAACCAAAATATTCACTAGAAAATATTTATACGGCAGAATAACGTTTGCTGGTCAATTAGTATGAGATAAATCTTTATCCATGAGAGTAACTCAAAAGAGATTGTGATGTGATAATTATATTTTGTGTTTTAACAAGAGAAGTATATTTAATTACTTTTTACTGTAAATGAAAATGAACTTTAACTGTTAAATATTATAAATTTCTATTTGAAAGAAAAATGACGTTGTAGCCTCTTTTAATCGTACATAACTTGCAATCGTTGGATCAACATCACAGAAAGTAAATTTAGTCTCATTAAATTATCATCAAAACCTAAAACTTGACTTCTGAAATAATCGACACATTAACAGTATCGAGTTTCAGTGCTTTTCTTGTAATGTAAATTCCTTTCATACTGTATTAGAATAACATACAACGACATTAGGCAGATTTAAAATCAAAGAAGTAGACACAAATTCAATGTTAAGAAATAGTGCAAAGTGTTTAAGTTTTATTTTTAATTAAAATTGAAAGTTGTATTAACTTCTATTCATATTCTAACAAGTTTTTTTCCGACCCGTTTTAACATACGAGGCAGTGAGAAGCAATGAATGTAAGGGTACATTTTCAAGTTTTGCGTAAAATGCGTTTAAAGACAAGCTCCTAGGTATTAGGCTTTCATTAAAAAGTTTTGCTAAACCATGCTGTATAACAGAACCTACCAGGGTTACTAGTACCAATATACTCTTGCCCCAAGAAAGAGGAGGAGAGGTTCATCTACCATTTGTACTGGTTATCTCCAAATTTTTAATTTTGCCACTTACATCCAGCAGTTGAACCTTTTGTTAAGTAAAGCTATCTGAGTTCGTCGACTGTTATTATTTTCATGCATATATTTATTTTCTATCGACCCCCCTTCCCCGCGCGCGCTTACGATGTAGCACTTAGGTTATGTCTTATTCGAAAATTTTAATTCATTAGCATCCAAGTTGAATCAAGATACTCATAAAAATGTTCAATCATTTTCGTCAGTGTCTGAAGATTTTTTAAAACATATTTGGTTTAAAGAATTAAGGAAATTCAGGACGGCAATAGAACATGGAAATCAAGGAATTTTCATTGCGATAACTTTCTTAGAACGTTTGAAAATTCTGAAAAGAATTTCAATTCATGAAGCCTAACCTGAAATTTTGGCGATGCTATAAGTTAAGTTGATTACTAAGTAGTAAGTTAGTTTAAGGTTTTATTTTTTTATCATTTGCAGGTTTTTAAGAAAACAGTTAAAAAGAATTCGCAACTCCAGTGCTCGAATACGCTACCTTGCGGTGATTTACAAAACTGCCGAAAAAACTAAAACATTGCCACATTGCGTTCCACGTGTGTCTGTTGACGTAAACACAGGCAGTTTGTTCTGAGTATTTATTAACGCAATCGATGTGTCTTAGATTGCTTTCAGCTATAGAAATGGTTTCGTCACTTAATAGTATTCTCGAGCTTCTCAAAAAAATGTTAGTTTTCCTTATTTCCTTCTAAAAGGTGAGCTGATTGAGAAACGGGGAAAGCGTTAACACAAGAAAACTGGATTAACAAAACTTGGATAACGTTATACGAGGTAAAATTTTTTATTGTTTTGTGTGAATTTGTAAGAATATGGGTTTTTTTAAATCTTAAATTAATTTAATTAACCATATTTTACAGCAGCATTTAGTTGGAATATACAGTATGCAAAATATTTTCTTGAATATATTATCGTAGAACGAAATGAAAAATACTTAACCGAGAAAGAATTTACTTCACTGCTTTTGTTTTCAGCTGAAAGGTTTCGCCAAATTTGTTTAGGATTATAGTTTTAGCATTGTGCAGACTGGGCGACGTTAAATATGCTCGTGGTCTCAATGTCCTCCAAGTGAAACGGTACCTCTGGGGGTGCTAGTACTAGGTAGCTATTAGCTCCTGGACTAGTTCTAAATTCTCATTAACTGTTCGATCTGGTGATGGTGCTGCCATCTATCGGTATATAAAATAATGAGGCAAGGCACTTAGTATGCAGTCCTCGACATAAATACAGTTATAGTCAGTTGTGACTCGGAATAGGAATAGGAATAGCATTGTGCAAGCAAAGTACCCTTGGCGAGATTCCGCATGTTAGTTAAACCATTTTTAATTTTTATCATGAGTGGAATAAAATGGTAGAAAGATTACAGATTTCGATAAGTAAAAAGAACTAACGGTAGATCAACTGAAAAGAAAACTACCACCGCATATCCGTGAGAATTTTGTTGATGATTTGCATAGCATGACATAATTAAATCATAACTCAAAAATTAGAAACATTCGAAACAGAAAAATTTTAAATTAACCGATTTGGGAATTTGAGAAAAATAACTCAGCTACAAATGCAAAACAACAAGCGCTAGCCAAGCAAGGCAAGAAGTATCATCTTCTTTTGATAATAATTCGTAATGTCATATAATTAAATTATCTAGCATTAATTGTTGTTCTTGTCAGGCCGCAATTATTGTTTAGTTTTATCAAGAATTGATAAATATCGAATTCAACATTGTGGAAATGGCTGCTTAGAACTACGAACTGCGTAATTTGCATTAACTTCTAACGTTTAGTAATGCTTCTTGAATTCTTATATATTTCTACTTGAGCCAGAATCTCAACAAGACTTTGAAAATTAATTTAAAAAGAATAAAACGAAAAAAATCAGGCATGCGAACAAAATTTACTAGGCTTATTAGCATTTTCTTCGTTACCACGTGCGTTTGTTTTACCTTTTTCGTCCGCCATTAGAAAGTGGCTACAGTGCCCCCTGTAATTCGTTGGAGTTGCGAATTAAATTTTAGACTTTTCATTAGTTAAAATAAAAGATATATTTAAAAAACTCAAAAGTTAAAAAAAATATATCAGTTAAATGGTTCGCTATTTACCAGTAGTTTTACATCATTATTACCACATGTTCGAAGATACTTTTATTTTGGAATATCATTTTTCAATTAAAACTTTTTTTCAAGATTTTTAACACAATATTTTAATATTTAAAAAAAAAAATATTGTGATTTTTTCTATAAGCTGCTCATCATGACCTTGCTATTTTTTCTACCTTTCTTATTTTTCTATCGTATAACTATAATTTCTTTCATTTATATACGTAACCGATTTGCAAAGTTGCGGTAACGTTATAATGGCAAAATTTCAAAAATCTAGCCTCTACAGTGATTCGAAAATGTCCATTTTCATGTTAAAATGCAGCCAAATAAATATATTATGTTTTAAAAACAATAAAAGTTCTGCTGAAGTAAAAACCTTACTAACAACAAACGAAACAGGGCATTAAATAACGTTTTTTGTATATAGATAGCAAATGGTTTGTTGATAGCGCTTTAACATCTGATATCAAAACCTGATGAATTTTGGCTATCCTACGTAGGCAAATGGGGGATTGGTCTAATAGGTCTACATGGCCTTATTTGGCACAATCTTCTTATTCAAATGAAATGATTTGTTAGGTTCATCCTTTTGAACGTGAAGTCGACTCATTTAAAAAAATGTGTTAGGTCACCAGTAGTAATGGGTGTAATGTTACATGAATTCTGAAGTGTGTAACATCATTGTTTTGAAAACTCAAATTGTTGGAGAAACCTTGCACGACGGTTTCAGTAAAATTTTAAGCGCATGCATAAATATCAGAATCGGCGCAGAGCAGGTAAAATCTAATTAATGAAACGAAAACCGTCCTTAGTTGCCGAACAGTAAAAGCGGCCTTTTCTGTAAGACTCGCTTCGCGTGTTCGGACGCCACTCTGGTCAGTTCCTCTCATACAAGGAGACGGCACGACCGTGGGGTCGGAGATTTGCGTCAATTTTTCTTGTGGTGAAAGAGAACCGCTAGGACCTTAAGCGGTAAAAAGTAATACGACGCAATACTCAGAAAATTATGAGAAAAATCGATTTAAAGACGCCAAGGAGTCTCCAAGGCGCCTTATACGTTTAAAATGTCAGTCTATTGACCAATCGTCGCTAGCCTAATTGGTTAAGGCACGGTCTTGTGCTCCAGAGATAGCGCGATCGAATCCCACTCTGAACCTTTATCTTTTCTCCTTTTTTTTTTTTTTGCTATCACAACATCACAACAATTAGTGGTAACGCGTTTCACCCCCATATTACTTTCTGAAATTTATTTTTGCCAAGGATCGCAAACTTTTTCATTCACTGAAAAATATTCTTGCTCGTTATTCTGCCTAGTAAAGGTTTTGGACCTGTGGTCCCCTTACGGTTTTAAGTTACATCTGCTTATAGGACATTCGGATCTTTTTTTTTTTTGTTACCACAGCAATTATTAAAATCATTTCTCTTCCCTACATAATTTTAAAGAATTTATTTGTGTCATTTTTTTAAAAATTATTTTCTTTTTCTTCCAGCAAACCAATTTAAAACAATTCATATTTTTCATCCTACCACTACTTCGTTACCACTAATTGTTGTGGTAGCAAAAAAAAAAGAGAAAAAGGTCCAAAGCGGATTCGATCGTGCTATCTCTGGAGCACAAGATCACGACTCAACCAACTAGGATAGCGGCAGCTCGTCAAGTACCTGACATTTTAAACTCATAAGGTGCCTAGGAGACTACTCTGGACTTTTTTCTCTTCTTTTTTTTTGCTGCCACTACAATTAGTGGTGACGAAGTAGTTGTAGGATGAAAAATATGAACTGTTTTAAATTGTTTTGCTGGGAAAAAAAGAAAATAATTAAAAAAAAAAAATCACACAAATTCTTAAAAATTATGTAGGGAAGAGAAATTATTTTAATGATTTTTGTGGTAACAACAACAACAAAAAGGAGATCCGAATGTCCTATGAGCAGATGTCCCTTATAACCGTAAGGGGACCACAGGTCCAAAACCTTTAGGCACCCCATTTGAGCAAGAATATTTTTCAGTGAATGAAAAAGTTTGCGATCCTTGGCAAAAATAAATTTCAGAAAGTAATATAGGAGTGAAACGCGTTACCACTAATTGTTGTGATAGCAAAAAAGAAAGAGAAAAGAAAAAGGTTCAGAGTGGGATTCGATCGTGCTATCTCTGGAGCACAAGACCGCGCCTTAACCAATTAGGCTAGCGACGGTTGGTCAATAGACTGACATTTTAAACGTATAAGGCGCCTTGGAGACTCCTTGGCGTCTTTAAATCGTTTTTTTCTCATAATTTTCTGAGTATTGCGTCGTATTACTTTAACTACGTAAGTTATTAGGTGTCCTTTTTCACCAAAAAAAAAAAAAAAAATTGACGCAAATCTCCGACCCCACGGTCGTGCCGTCTCCTTGTTAGTGCAATAAAAATGTCTTGATTGTTTATTAAAAAGCGTGATAAATCGTTCAAGAAAGTCAAATGAAAGCTTTTTTTTTTTTAAGTGTAACCTGTCAAACAATTTCTTCGTAAAGCACACATAAAATACTGGTGTTACCTTACGCAGAAATGAGTAAAACGTTAAGCAAGTTACATTACCATGGTGTAACCGTCCACAGGCGATGTGGAACTTTACACCAGTTATATCAGTTAAGTTACTCCAAAGCAGTGGAGGCAGCTATGCTGCCACCGAATTTATGGAATGAGATTACACAATTTTTTTTTACAGTGCTCGATGCTCGTGCTTCGACTTACGCGAAATGGCTATCATGCGGATTTTTCACAAGTAATGAATTTTACATTTAGCGCGTATTTTTCGCCCACAAAACGAAGATTTTCTGCAGAAATTCTTTCATCTCATGGCGAGATGATTGATGTGCATACGCTGTCAAATGAAGACTGATAACAATCTGATCGCGCAGCATAAATCATCATCATCTTCATTTTTTACGTTATAAATGTAATTACTGTACCTACTGCACAATACCATTATAATGCTGAATTTTATTATTGCTACAAACTGTTAGACTGTAAAAAAATCCGAAACGTTACTGATTATTTCAGTGGAAAATTTGGGGATTTCGTAGGTTTTCACCTAATTCCCCGTAAAATCAAGTATTTTTGCAATTTAGTTTTCTGAATTGCTAAAATTTGCATGAATGCTGACTTTCCACTGTCGTGAAAAATATTTTTAGCTGTCAGTTCAAAGATTGACTAAGCGCGTTCATTAAGTGTATCGCTTTTGTTTGATTACGGCTCGTTGAGACTGACTAATCCAATAAGAGCGAATAAGTCACTGGATAGATGCAGTTATGCAAGGCAAAAAGATGTTTTATTTGCAATTGTGTCTTAGCTTAGGTTCCACTTGCGTTAAAGCTTCTGGAGCTTTCTTATAAATCAGGAAGGTTCCAATTAATTACATAAAACCTGCATGATTTTTCTTGGCGGTTTCCGAGAAAATGACTGTCTTAAACCAGGCAGAATTCCAAGTTCTTCAGAGAGTTTCAATGATGATCTCAGAAAGGCCACGGCTTTTTGCGGAAAACGTTCCTGGTTCTTGTAAAATATGTTACAGGCAGAAATTGGACATATATATCAGATGCCCATTATTTTCCAAGAATGTTTCAGACTTTTTCTTTACAGTGAACGTACCATACTGTTTCATTTTATGTCTCTCTCTCCCATTTATCGCTGATTTGTGCATCGAAGCAGTATTTCATGTTGAATTATACAGCTTTTTTATAATAAAAATTCATCCATTTAGATAAGAAATGTTAATATATAGTTAAAAAATGATTCAAAACAGTTTAAAGGGTGTTAACAAATGCCTTAAAAATATAGTATGTTCATGTCAAAAAAGTATACCAACGCTTTTCTACAACACGAAATTTCGACTTACGTGAAAGGCCTCGGAACACACCCCTCGGGTAAGTCAAGACTCGCCTTATTGTGGGGGGAAAAAAAACATTTCTTGTTGAACGTCATTCCTTTAAAAATGATGGAATAAATGAATGAGTAGACAAAAAACTAATAAAATAAACAAATACATAAACAAAATAAAGAAACAAATACAAAAATAAAATGAACAAATACAAAAAACAAAAATAAATAAATAAATAAATAAATAGTTAAATAAAATAATCGAGTACACTGTTTTTTAAACTGTACATCATTTTTATGCATTGTTGACGTGATGTGACTTAGATAAAATCAATTGTTCTACACTATTCCGAACTTTCATCAAATTTTATCAAGAAATGTATTGAATTTTCATCAAATTTTGTAAAGAAAATGAGAGAATTCATTGACTTAGCTCACTCAAACATAAACTCAATGCAGTTCCATCGCAAATTTTGTAAAGCAAATGAGATAATTAATTGATTCAATTCACTTGAAGAATAATCCAGTGCTGTTCCATCACATCTCAAGTCCGCTTCTCCGAGAGATCACTCAAAGGGAGCTGCGCCCGTCGATCGCATTCCCCAGCACGGCGAATCAAATCCGAAAGGCAGCGAAAATCGGCGAGGCGGAGTTCGGATCGGGAAAAGGGGGACTTCATTCCATTTGTCGAACAGTCCCGTTCGACTGCACACCCAAACAGTTTTGACTGGCGACTTGACTGAAGGAGACAGTTCTGCTGACTTGCTCGTCGGAGCATGCTTGCGTATTGGATTGTTGAAGGGAAAGGGGGGGGGGGGGGCAGGGTTGAATGAGTTTCTTGGATTCGTTTCTGTCTGACAGGGAATGGATGTTGCACTTGTTGGATTGTAATGTTAAAAGAGAAAAAAAAAGTATAAAAAGGGGAAAGGGGGGGGGGGATTCTGAAAGAAAATGTAAGGGCAATGAAGTTTGTTACAAGAGGAAGGGAGGGGGGGGGGGAGGGTAACAAAAAGTGTGACACCACACATTTTTAAAATGAGAATATGCTTTTGAAAAAACAACGTGTCATGTTACGGGGGGGGGGGGGCAAGGTTAAGGGTGAAAGTTTGACAAGAGGGGGAGGTAAATTTGCTTGAAGAAAATTTGACATCCTTTATAATACAGTTCCTTAAGGAAACTTTGATTTTTGTAGCTTTAAATATTTGCTAGCCGACGACTTAACTCCAATTATATGAATATAAATGATGTCTGATGAAAAGATACGGAGGAGAAATTACAGCTTTAAAAATACATTTTATTAATAAAATAATTCTAGTTAGTCTCTTTCACAAGAGGCTACTTAGTTGAATCAACTTTCGAACAGGTGGTTATCCGGGTGTCTAACCAGGTAGAAAAGTGACGGAATCACTTCCCACTAAAGTCAACTCGTCCAGGCCTTAGACCATTGAGGGATAGAGAAGCTATTCTATTCAGTCACTATTGTATGCGCTGAAGCAGGAGTAAAGGCGACAAGTTTTATGATCCGAGGACAAGATCAAATAGTGTCGCCGGTGTGTATCACATGGTTCGCTCACCAGACCTTTGGATTTCGGCGTTTCCTTCTTCTGTCGCTATTCTACGAGAGCGCAACTTTTAGAACCATTTTTAAATCCGCATAACTCAACAACTTACTGTA
Organism: Uloborus diversus; assembly: GCF_026930045.1. Taxonomy (NCBI): domain Eukaryota; kingdom Metazoa; phylum Arthropoda; class Arachnida; order Araneae; family Uloboridae; genus Uloborus; species Uloborus diversus. The sequence goes on from NC_072738.1 coordinate 90,543,511, forward strand.
GAAACTGAAAAAAAAAATTAAAAAAATTAATTTGAACTTTGACATCTTGAATTGAAATTATGTTTTTCGCAATCACGAGTGTTTGTGTGTATGTGGGCGTGTGTGTTTGTGTGTGTGGGGGGGGTATGCTTGTTTGTGTGTGGGGGGTATGTGTATGTGTGTGTAGACATGTGTGTTTGTGTCTGTGTGCGGGCATGAATGTTAAGGAAATTGTGTGTGTGTGTGTGTAGGTGCGGTTTTTTTTTTAAATAAAATAATTTATTTACAGCATGCTCCATGACGCAAGTCATACCACAGGCATCCACAATCAATTACATTCAGCTAAAGATGCATAGAGAACAACACGTAAATCAGGTGTCCTAACAGAGAAAAGGAATACTGTGAATAAATTCAAGGAACTGCGCAATGTACTCAGTGTGTAGGCGTGTGTATGTATGCGTGTAAGTGTAGGTTATGGGCGCAACCTGGAGACGATTTTCGTTAGAGGAGCAGCATCGTGAGGCCAGCCGACGGTGGTGCTGCAGAGAGAGGCGGGGCGGAAATAAAATCTTAGGACACCAAAACCGTCAAGTGAGAACAATAAACAATCGTGATTGCTCAATAAATAAAACAAAAATATCCATTAATCAGTAAACTATACGCTTGGAGGTGACAGAAAAACAAATGAGCCAAAACATTTCAGGCAGAAGGTAAAAAATTTAAATCGACGACTATTCAAATCCCTACGAGATTTAATGCTGACATGGGAAAAGGCTTCCGTGGAAGGACGGAGTCATGTGGTCCCCCTCACTTCCCCCGCAAAGTTCCTGCGTCAGCAACCACACCCACTTGCCGTATTTATGTGCCAATGATCTAAGTTCCAAGCACGTCAGGCATATATGCCGCAACCATTCTCAATCTGATGAGCTGAATAACTTTTTATTTGATTCAACTCCTCGAGACATTTCCAAGAGTTCGCTCCACACACGAGTAAACTAGTTGAGTCAACTCTGTACAGTTTTAACAGCGTTATGGATCAGCTGCTCGGATAAATTTGGCTTATTAGAAAAAAACTTGATACAACTAAGCTGTCTCTTGTGACGGCAACGAAATACGCCATTCAACTAGTTGACAGACAACTTTTTCGAAAAGAGAATTCAACAAATCGCCTCCTGTGTAGAAAGACTTAATGTTAAAAGAATTACTTCATTAGCGGTGAATTGATATAAAGCGTTTTCTGTTAATTGTTAAACCTCATGTATGTAATAGCCAATGATCGAGTAACGCTCCTGACGTCATCAACAAAGATTCTCGCGCCACGGCATGATAAATTCATAATATGTTTTGGTAATGTTTAAAATGCTGGGAAAGGCTTTATTGTGACAAGGTTGAACTGGATCCGGTCACTTAACTGTTTTACTGGAAGACTGTTATTTCAGGGGAATGAAGAAACGAAAAAGTGGTCAACAATGAGCGCTACCTACTGGAGTCTAGGGTTAATTCACTGGAGTTAGGGTTAAAATGTCTACTATCAAAATATTACCAAAAAAGCAATTGCTTCGTTCAAATGTGGAAGCAATTTTCTCCCGTCATATGACGGGTGATTTTCTAGTTATATAGAGAAAACAATGTTTAAGCTTATACACTATGTAATAGAAAAGGTTTAAAGTTATCCAGCTTTGTGTTTTTGGAAATTAACTAAAGAACATGTGAAATCATTAAAGATTTGTTGACTGTTTAAAGACTCTGGTTAAAAATGTAACGTAATTCTGTAAGGTTTTAAAAAGTTCTGCTGGTTAGCCAGGATTAATATGTTGACTAAACTAATAATGAAAGGTACAAAAATCTATGAACTACTTCACAGGAGGCTTTAAATTCTATAAAAAAAGATTTTCTAAAAATGTTTTGATGACTTAAGAATTTTTCTTCAGTTTTGGTACAATTTTGATCACAACGGGTAATTTTGTTAGAGGTCGTTTCGAATGAAGTTACGCATTGAAGGGGAGGGAAATTTGTGAAATTGTGAGTTTTTGTTCGAGTTTTTTCAGAGGGGAGGGAGAAGGTAACAAAACGTGTGACATGAGAGTAAGGTGAAGTTCGGCACTTTGTGAAAAAAAAAGATAGAGGGTGGGGGCGGTCAAATATGATTTAAAAAAATATTACACCATCCAAGCATAGGTCCATAGTGCTTAAGATGTGTTGATTCATTCATTCTAATTTTCTTTAAATTTTTATTAAACTCATTTCTTTTTCTCTTTTTTTCTTTTGGATGTTCGATGAATACATGTGTTTTTCAAGAACTTGAATTTTTAGAAAATTAATTCTACTTTCCTGTTGGCCACTGGATAGTAACAACTGACAAAATACATTCATATAGAAATAACTTATTATTTTTTTTTGCATTTGAAATTTACAACAATGTAGATTTAAATTTTTTCTCATTTTCAAACATCTCTGAAAAATATAGTGTCGCTTCTAGCCTAAAATAGCCACTCGTCAGGAATTCTTTTAGAAAGGGCGTGGGCGCATAGAGGGCAAGTATAGCAAACTTAAAGGGCACATTTTCTAGATTCATTATTTTTCTCTAATTTGAATTGTTATGCTAAACACGAAAAGGAATATGTTTGTCTAGCCATTTTGAATAATCTTTTCATTATGTTTATAGCAATAAGTTTTTTTTCTGCTAAAGATATACTTCATAACGGAAGGATCATTAAAAAGTTTTTTTTTACGTTATTAAATAAGAAAATCGTATTATATCTTTATCACACAAGTTTTAATGTAAGCAGAATTATAATGAAGAAGAAAATTCAACTGTACGGAATAAACGACTAAACTACATCAATTAAATTACAATTTTAACGGCATTAATTATGCAATATGTATTTGGTTTAATTGAGATCCGTTTCCATAATATTTTAAATAAAATAAAGTTTAAATGTTTTTTTAAGTTGTTTGTTTTTTTTTTTTTTCAATTAAGAAAAGAGTTTCCGTTTTGCTTATTATTTTTTGGATGCCTATTAATTCCCTTTTCAAACTGAAACTGCGTTGCTTTTTAATTAGCGTATTTATTTAAACAAAATGCGATTTCGAATAAATCTGTTTTCAGTTTTTATGTTATTTGCTTTGTTCATTGAAGTTATTATTTTGAAATAATTATTTTTAATTGATGACAGATCTACACAATCTGATGTTTACGATTCGTTAGTGCCACATTTACTTAGTAACTTATTTTTCTCCTAGAACACTTTTGCTAAAATTGCTCATATTAAAAAAAATGTGCAATTACTGTAATGCAAAGAAATGAATAAAAAATAATCGAGTATTAGGAAATGCTACATTATTTGTTAAGTGTATTCAAACTGGAAAATTTCTACCGATAACAATAGGGGACAGTGATTTGGCGGACTCACATATCTGGAACTTTATTTCGACTAACTTTTGACCCTTGAGTCCGAAATTGCTCTCAGTTTAAGTCTATTACGTCAAGTTTTTAAGCTACATTGAGTTCAAGGTGATGAATTCGCAAAATGTAGGACATGTTTAATTGATATAGGACAAAAGAAAATATTTTTCAAGTAAGTAACAATTACATGTTACATTGCTTTCCCACAATATGGTAGTCCAAAACGATATGGAAAAAAAAAGTATCTCCACATCGCTGCCCTTGTTACACTTATAAAATGAAATAACATAACCAAAACGTGAATGAATTGAATTATTATGTTAAAGGGTTGCTACAAATTGAAAGTTTAAATCCTTGATTCCTCGTTTGTAAAATCTCACCATTTACGGGTCGTTTTGAAACAAATCAAGGAACTATTCTAATTTACCCAAACTCTTAAGAGATGTCTCAAACACCTTCTTCCATAAATTATACTGCGCTGTAAAAAAAAATTCAGTGCTCAAGAAGGTGACGTTGATGCCAATGGTGCTATTAAATCTTAGTGAAGAGCAAAAAAGTGTTCTATGTAGCATTAGCATTTCAAAAACATGTATTTTAACGTTTGTCAATGTAAAATATATTTTTCACATTTTTGTACTTAATTATGTCATTAGTAAAAGCTCTACCTTTTTCATGCAAAATCAGCATCTGTTGGTGCTAAATTTTTGCGACCTGTAAGTATTGACCAATTAAACTTAATTTTTCGCTTACTTCTAGAATACCTTATGGAACTTGTGGAGAATACGATTTTCGTTTTCTTTTCTCCTTTTTTTTGACCACCCAAATAGACCATACAAAAGAATTACTTTTTTAAGCTACTGGTCAACAAGGAATTATTTGACATTTCTCACTAAAACTTTACTTTTTTTGTGAAAATAAAGCGAATTAAAATTTGTCAAATAATAAAAATGTTATTTTTGAAAGAAAACACTTCATTTTAATTTTAAAATGTATATAACAGTCAATAGGAGGGAAGTAGGGCTTCCTGAGATACGTGTATTTCCCAAAAATTGTTCACGTGGATCACGTTCAAGTAAGATGTAGAGAAAAAACCCTGACGTGCCAGAAAAAAAATTAACTATAGTTGTGAAATTATCATGGCTACTTTACTCAAAAACAACTCAAAAAATCTAATTTTACCAGAAAAAAAAAGATTTCGTATGTAACACCACGTTTAACGGACTAATGAAATGGAGAGATATAGCATTATATACAGCCTCCCACTTTGAACGAAACCATTATAACAAATGTGCTTCAGTATCCTTTAACGCTCAGATCAGGCAGGCACAGAGAATGAGTGTCTTTGAAATTCTCAGTCATAAATGCAGAATTATTTGCTGGGAATTGCAAATGGAAAACGGAAATTTTTAGAAGTTATTGGCGCATTTACAAAATAAACTCAATAAACCAGCTCAAAGCCGGGAGTAGGGATTTAAAATAGCGGTGGTTTACGAAGCAACTTTCACTTCGTCATTGCATTGGGTGCATTTCTGTGCACCAAACTGTGGAAAATCAGTTTGGCGCAGTTGAAAAAATTCATTACTTATCCTGGATAGATTCAGAAAAAGAAACCTGTTGATAAGTCATTGTAAATCTTAAAGTTTAGCACTGAAATTTTTTTTTAAATATTTTCCAATAAAATAGAACGTTTGAAAGTTAAGTAAAAAAAACCTTTTACGTTGAAATTTAAAAACAACACTATAATACCATAGCAACTTAAGGTAAAAAGAAAACTGATTGTAAAAAAAAAAGAAAGAAAAGAAAACTTTAGTATGAAAACGACATCAAACTTTTTTATCATTTGTTAAATGTCTCATTGAAAGTTTTCTCTAAAATGAAGAATATGACGAAAAAATAACTTTCAATAGAGCTTTGTGCTGTAGCTAAAGTGCCGCCTATACAAAAAAAGATGAAAATAAATAGCATATGAAAAAACCATTTTGCTTAATAGTGACAATAACAGATATAAATCAATGAGTGACAAAAATTTTGTTAGTTCAATTTCAATTCCGTTTGCGAGAAAAATAATCCATTTTTTTCTGTCGTTGCCCAACAAAAGTAATAAGTAGTTATAATGGTATTAAAGTTTTAGGTGAATTAATATGTATTCCATCACTAGCTTTTTTTAAAAACAAAGAACGAATAATAAATACTTGGTACAAAGTCATAACATTTTTAAAAATCTTTCAGTGAAGCATTTTTCTTATTAACTTTTCGGCATTTCAGTATAAACTTACGGATTTTACACACATATTCTCATGTCAAACTACGAACAGTCAACAATAGTTTTAAAATGATAAAATCTTTTAATATTTTTTTTTGCTAGATCTCATCCGAACGAAATATGCCTAAAATAATCTGGAGACAAAATATTCCCCCACGCAAGGTTTTTTAAAATTCGTTTTGATTTCTTCAACTTAAAAACGAATCAAGAAATGTTCAAATTAGAAAGTGAAGCGCATCATTAAGTCATTCGGTCAATTCAAGTTCAAGGTAAAGAGGCTTAGTTAGAAATGAATCAATCAATAAGTCCATTTTACTGCAAAAAATAACAGTAAGATAGAGATATAATATTGGTTAAAGTATTCATTAGATAATTATTGAAATAAAAACACACTGACACAACTCTTTTCATAAGTATATTGTATCAACTTTAATATGTGTGGGAAATTGTTATTATTTTTTGCTTTGCTTTCAGTAACCTAAGTTTTGAGCATTACTTTTTTAGTATGTTGACGGTCCACATTTACAATTATTTGTTCCCTTGAAAGAAGCGCCTTACAGGTTGAGACCCACTGATGTAATAATAATATTTTTTTTCATCTTGACCAGTGGCGCACCCAGACATTTCTCAAAGTGAGGGCCCAGGTTCGAAGGTCCACCACTCTCATATCATACTCACCCACACCCAAACATGTTCTTTATATTTTATCGATTGCCGGGAACAAAAACATTTGAAAAAAAAATTGAACAGCATTAGTTAATAAAATAATTTTAATGAAAAACAAACACTTATAATAATTAAAATATCATGTAATTTAATTTTCGTATACTTTAAAATTAAAACAGCGAAGCAAAATCATCATTGTAGAAGAACTTATGTTCACATACAGTTAAATTTTGCAGGGGAAGAAAGAGAAAAGATTAAATGTTATTATTTTTATTTATTAAATCCAAAATTATTGTTACCTTCACTTGTAATTATTTTACTTACTATATACATAAGTTATAGGCTATTAGAAAGTTCAAGGGTGATGGGAGGGGTCCGGACCCCCCCCCCCCCCTTTCCTTGTGTGCACCACTGATTTTGACTGAACTGGAATTGGAAGAAATAAGTAAGCAAATAAGTGAAACCTAGTTCTCGGATTAATCCAAGTCCAGCCAAATGCAATGAAAGGAGACAAAACGATGAGCCTCAAAAAATCTCTTGCCCCACTTCCGTCTGGGCATCTTTCTCCTCCCGCATCTTTTTTCCAGAAATATGGTTCTTTTTCATCCCGTCAGGTGTCGCCGATATCGGGAGTGGCTGGGATCGGATCGCTTGCCGGTGGGTTTGCGCAGTGAGCGTTGTGCGGAGGCCAGCTCCGGTGCAGGACCCGGATGTATTGTGTTCCTTTTCGAACATTGGACTGCCCACCCCTTCGAACGAATGGATAAAGAATGTGCGGGGGACTAGCTGTGAGTTTATAGAGCTGGCATGTGATCAGCTTTTCATTTTTCATCACCTTTTTTTCCAGTACAAAACGGTTTTTGAAAATTTCACAGAAACTAGTTTTAAATTTTTGTTCACAGTAAGTTTCTTTAACAAATATTTCGGAAATTCGAATGAATCAAATTTAATATTTTAAAAACTAAATGCTGATATTAATTTAACAAAATATATGAAATACAAGAAATTTTTTCCCTTTTATCTGCAACTGAGAAACTATTAAATAACAAAAAGGAATCTTGGTCACATGGTTTAGAAGAGAAAAATGTGAACTTGCGTTTTTAAAAAGATAAATTACTTTTAAGGACAATTTTAATTGAATATTTCATAATCTTATAACATCTGAGAAAAACTTAAACTCGGTTTCGAAGCATATTAACCATTAATTTTAAGCATATTTTTTACTTTGCTCGCAACGTCTTTCGTTTTAGAGGTTGAACCCACTTGGACCTACTCCTTTTTTTAAAATATTTTGGGAAGCATACCTTTTAAGATAAAATATTTTAAATATTTTCTACTGATCCAACAATATATGGCTTCATTCAAGTTTTCTATATAAAATCACTTTTAATACTGTAAGTGCTGTGCTGATGGTTTTTTTGAAATTACTGTACGTCAGTTTTGTTTTCCTCCGAAAAAGGATCGCCTTTTTTTAAAAAAAAAACTTTGCACTTATTTAATATTATTTAGTGTAAAAGTATAATTACTGAGTTGCGTTAAAATACGGTTGTAGATTCTTAAGTGTCCGAAAACGTTTTGAGCTGTTCTGAAAATTGTAAGAAGTGCAAAATAAAGATACGTGAAAATGGTTTAATTTCTTAGTTTCTTTCCTATTTTTTTTCTTTCTTTTGAGTTTGAGTTTGTACACATAGCATTTTCAAAAATGAATCGCTCTTTATGGCTGCGTAATTTAATTCAAATATATTCTGCCTCGAATCAAAACGAAAATTTTATTTTTCTGAAAAAATATGTACACATTCATCTTGAAGATTCCTCAGAAAAAAATATATGAAGGAAACAAACGATATGTATGAAGTGAAAATAGAGTCTGTTACTTTTCATTTCTTTGTAAAAACGTTCAATATATTTATTTTGTAAAATACGTTAAATATAAAAAAAAATATATTTATTAATTTTCATTCTTGTATTAATGAAATCAATTGATGAGATCGTCAATTAATTTTATCCGTTTCAAATAGGTAACCAGAAATTTATACCACAATGAGGAATGTGCCTCGCTCGAAAGTGCATCTATTATCTAGTCAACTGGATGTATAGTGCGCCGGTGACATTTAAAAAATTCAAAAAATAGTAAGACATTTTGAGATCTAATTTTAATGCTGGTTCTTTCCATACGTGTGGTTAGTGCACGTAACTCATGCGTACTGGCCTACTAACGGTATAATCAATAGTGCACATCATTGAAATTTTATACTTTAGAAGAAAAATATTCAAGCTTAACTACACACTAGTAATTCAATCTAAAAAAACCAAACAATAAACATAATATCATGAATGTTTTGTGCGTATCTTAGTATTTGGGACTCAACCAGTTAAAAGTATATTAGTTCGTAAGTAATTGATTTCATCTAATGCTCCCCACTCCCACTTTTTTTTTTTTTTTTTGAGAAGTATCGCTATTGTTGCAGTGAATGAGACAGTGAATCTTTTAAGACCCAAGACAAGCTTTGAGTCATGAATTTCAAGTTTCTTTGCATTAATCGGCTGTAAAAACATGGACAAAGTACAGAATTTTTTTTTTTTTTTTAAATGTTTATTATTTTTATTTTTGAGAAAAAAGGTATGTCCTGGAGAAACAATACTGAAAAAACAATGCTCTAAATCAGGAAAAAAAATATTTGAGTGTGAAATTGATAATCTCATATGAAAAAACAAAATATGTAAGCAATTTAGCACCATGATTAATAATTTTTTATCATAACGATCCAAAATAGGTACACTTCCCGTTGCGCCTGCATATATATATATATTTTTTTCCTTCAGTAAACTTTCTTGGTTACTTTCTTGTAATTTTGTAAACATGCTATGAAAAAAAACCTACCCATGAAATACCTTTCTTTCAGTACTTTCATCTACTAAAAGGAAAATTAACTAATGCTATGCTGCTTTGACGCATTTTGTCTGCCTAAAAGGCATTTCTTCATTTCTTGTCAGTGCTAGTATCAAATATAGGCGAAGCCAGGACTATACATACGTATATATATATATATATATATATATATATATATATATATATATATATATATATATATATATATATATATATATATATATATATATATATATATATATATATATATATATATATATATATATATATATTAATACAATCGAATCTCGATAACTCGGAGTTTAGAGCTCGAATATTAATTTGTCTCGAAGTTTTTATTGGATCCCTCTCTTGAGCCTGTTGTGGAAACTTCCCATAACTCGAACAAGCAAAAACTCAAACGTTTTAGCTGGTCCCTTGGGAATTCGAGTTACCGAGAGTTGACTGAGTAATATATATGGAGGGGGGGGGGGCAAATAAAGCACTCGTTTTCAGTCACCCTCTATTTCAGCGATATTTGAAAAATAGATTCGGGAATAAGTTGTGGTCTAGAGAGCAATTTTTGCCTTCATGCAACCAGAAGAACCATAGAGTTTCAAACTCATTTGCATTAATCCATAGAAACATTTTAACATATTTTGCTACGTTTAATAATATGTATTGCTTTAATTCAGCCATTTTCCCACTACGCCTAGATAAAAATTTATCAAAAGTCAGCTGACCTGTGTAATGCATTCGCTCTTTTTTAAACATGAAAAACATTTAGAAAAGGTATAGTGAGCATTTGAACGTGTTTACACGTTTTCTACACTTGCTTATTAATACTCATATTCATTGTTTTAACATTAGGTGAACGACTTTCCACACGACTTGGTGCATACAAAGGATTGGACTAGCGCTCTTTTAACATTGGTTAATTCTTGCAAAGGATTTTTCTTTAATTTTTTTTTCAGTAATACGTTCATATGGCTCGACGCCGATACGATTTTAAATACAATGCCCTAATAAACGGAAAATCACAATTTTTGGACTTAACGTTGCCATGACTTACGTCTGTCCGTGAAGTACAGAAATATGGCTGTTGAAAACGCGCTCGCATACTTTTATATCTTTGACTCTAAATGACGTTGCATCACGTTACGTCCACACTAATGAGACATGCCTTGTTCAGCTGATAAGTTTATGGAACTGTATTTGCATAAAAATTGTGCTCTGTACATCTCATTTTATTTTAGAAACTAGCGACACCCGCACGCTTTTGACCGTAGTAGAAAACTAAAGGTTCATTTGGTTCGCCTGTATATTTACAAATAATGGATGATGAATTTCTCGCCACTATGCTATGTTAATTTGCTCACCCACGTTATGGTAGTTTTCTCACATAATTTATGTTAATTTGCTCGTCCACGTTGTGGTAATTTGCTCGTCCACGTTACGGTAATTTGCTCGTCCACGTTATGGTAATTTGCTCGTTCATGTTATGGTAATTTGCTTGTCCATGTAATGATAATTCGCTCAGTAAAATGTTCTCAAAATTGGAATAGAAAAAGAACACAATCGAATTTTCAAAAAATCGCTTCGAGGTGCATACCCCATGCTACAAACTAATTTTGTGCCAAGTTTCATGAAAATCAGCCGAACGGTCTAGGCACTATGCGCGTTACAGAGATCCAGACATCTAGACATCCAGAGATCCAGACTTTCAGTTTTATTATTAGTAATAATAAAGATGAGCTAAAAATGATTCCGAAGAATATTACTCAAAATTAATTTGGCCAAAATTTAATTACACTTAAATTAATCAAATTAGAAATTCATTGCTCATTCCTGTGTGACATTAAAACTACTCTTTATTGCACAATTCGATGATGGAAAACCCAGTGCGGTGTTATTTTCCCTTTCTGCAATAAAATGTGAAATACTTCTAAAAACAACTCGAACGGTGAAATACAACATTTTTCCATGAATATATCCTTCAATTCAAATTAGCTCGCAAACTCGTCTTGAGCTGGAAATTTAATATGAGAGCAGCTAATGGAATGAGCTCATTGAAGCTGTTCCTCTTAGACTAGGATCATCCAAATGATTCTATGGACTTAAAACCCATCGGACTTGGAATGAATGATCAGGAGCCCATTAAAAGTGGCTACAAATGAGAGATGTTTTAAATGCTTTCCCTCTATCTTATTAAAGATATCCTTTTGGCGCAGGGTCTTCATCGCTCGTTCTCGATAACAAGTTTCACGGTTCTTTTTCGGTGAAAATAATATTTTTGTGAAAATTGAGATGTTAGTAAAACTATTTCGTAGGGGAAAGGGACAATAATTTCTCGAAACGATTATATAAAACAGATTTTGTTCTATGTTTTGGTCAGTCGTTTATAATCTGTGCAACTAAATCTCTCATGTGTAGGAGAAAACAGGCCTTTACTTACTTATTTTCAGACAACAGTTTTTCCCATATTTGCTCATTTATCTTATTAGCAACTAGTGGTACCCGCACGGCTTTGACCGTGGTAGAAAATTAAAAGGTCATTTGGTTCGCCTGCATATTTTCAAATAATGGATAATGATATTCTCGCTAATTTGCTCATTTAATTTGCTCGCCCATGTTATGATAATTTGCTCGTCCACGTTATAGTAATTTGCTCTTCCATGTTATGGTAATTTGCTCGGTAAAATGGGCATAAAATTGGAGTAGAAAAAAGAAGAAAATCGATTTTTCGAAAAATTGCTTCGAGGGGCTACCTCTATGCTATGAACTCATTTTGTGCTACATTTTATGAAATTGGCCGAACGGTCTAGGCGCTATGCGCGTAACAGATAGAGATCCAGAGATCCAGACACAGATTTTCAGCTTTATCATTAGTAAAGATAATTAATTTTGTTAGCAATGGGAAAATATCAAGATAAGACATAAAAATTTATATGAAAATTTCTTGACAGGAACGCTTTAACGTATGTCGATTTTTTTTTCCGAATGAAAACGATCCATTTGCTTTCAAACCAAAACCACTTCTATTGTGTTGAGTATTCGGCGAATTTGTGTATGACTTATTTGGATATAAATATTTCTTCTGCTGCGTCGAAACGCTTTAAACATTTAGGGAGGAAAACACGGGGGTTACGTGGAGAAAAAGAAACATGCAAATGAAATTTGAAACGAAAGTTTTTAAAGAATATCAGTTGGAAGTGAAACAGATAGGCTTGAAAAAACAAAAAGAGTTTCATTTCAAAGTCAAAATAGTGTAACACAGCTAATAACGAATTGTATTACTTCACGAACTGAATAATGGAATACTATTTTCAAAATACGACGAAATACAACATAATTGTACGAATTTTCGCATTCTCTTAATTTCAAACAGCGTATAACTTCAAAGCATTTTCGTTTACAATAAGCGAGAAAAGCGAGGTTGGATTCAAATTTTTTTTTCGTACTTATTTAAACACATCCTGCTCTAGAAATTAAAACTAGAAGATAAATGTTCGCTAAAAAATATCCCATTGCCTTTACAGAAAGGGGCGGCATTTCAGCATTTCATTTGGGTGGTCGAGTTTCTTACACATGAATTACCTCGGTATAAAACGAAACACATATTGGCGAACAGGAAGTAATCATAAAACGGGTTTAATATTAATAAAAATTAGTGTTAAAAAACGATTTAAATTTTTATGACAAAAACTGTAATTAACCTAAGACACTAAAATGATCTTTCTCTACTAATTGTGTTGATTGGAATACTAGTTAAGAAAATAATTGAAGTAATAAAGTTACGTATAAAAGCACACCTTTCAGACCTTGCATTTGAAAATCCTCCAGGTAACTTTAAAAATTGTGATGGTCTTTATTTTTAATCATCGAATAGTCGAGTCTAGTCTCTACTCTCCAAACAATTCTCCTTTCTATAAATTTTACTATAAATTATACTATAAATGCTATAAATTTTACTCATAATTGAAACATTTTATTTTTAGTTTTCAATATTCAATCTAGTTATTATAGAGCCAATAATAGAGAAAAATATTTATCAAATTTTGTGTTGATTTCATTAGAAACTGAATCTATTATTTTATTCGAAATATTAAACCAATGTTTGATTAGACATCATCATGCACATTTTGATCACCCCTTCTAAATTCACTCTAAATACACTAAATTCACTATAAAAATATTCTTTTCGCCTTTTTAAAATTGACTTCAAGTTTTTTTTTTTTTTGAAAAATTCCTCGCTTTGTTGAAATACATACAACTATGTGACGTTTATTAATAGTGTCAATTGTAGACTGAAGTGAAGCTTGAACAGTCCGAAAATTAAAGTTAGCGGATTGAAAATGTTTTGATGGAGTACAGCACTGTTCAAAAGCTATACAAACAAAGCGAATAAAAATTTAAATGAAGACATGTTAAAGGGCATCAACTCTTTCACCACTGAAAGAGTCGTTTTCCAAAATCATTGCTTTGAAATTATCGTTTTATGGTAGCGTTTTTATGGTTTTAAAACTTGAAAACCATTTTGAGTCATTCCAGGATTGTATAGAAAGAGCCCCCAAAGAAGATATTGGATGTGTGATATATTTTTCAAAAAAAAGGATGTATTTTTTAGAAGTTTATGAAAACATATTACGCGTTGAGTAGCTGAAATGTGTTTCTAGCAGAAGAAAATGATGAATACTCATTAAATAAACAAACATTAAAAATATGAGAATAACAATAAATGTAAAATACGAAGAAATTTTCTTGTGAAAACGATGCAGCTACGCCACTGCACTGGCCTTCCACAACCACTCTCCATCACTGTTTGCTGTTCTGAAAAGGCCGGTAAATGCTTAATGAATTTCTAAATCATCATCCAAATAACGGAAAACACTTGCTCATGTCTGGAAATGTATTGTGTTTCATCAACTATATTAATGAGAACCAGTGAAAATCTTTGCTCATGGAAATTTATTTGCGATTAACATAAATTGACTTCTTCCATTTTTTTTAAACCATTCTTCTCAAAAAATTTGGGGTTGCGACCGTCCCCTCTTGCCCCTCATATTTGCCGCCCCTGTTTACAGCAGAAGTTACTGGCACCGCAACTGCAATTCACTGGCTGAAAATTTCGCAAGGTGCTGGCGATGAAAATTCCATGATGCTTATTTTCATGTTGCACATCCTAAACTACTTCCAGAACCATGAATAACCGACAAAGCTTGGTGACAGCTTCTTGGCTGTTATGTCTTCTTATCCAAGTAACAGTTTCGACATGTTAGGTGATAGAAATAACTATTTGTGCACGAATTTAATTTCGGCCATACATAAAGTTACTTTTCGTACCCAAATACGAAAGTTATTTACTAAATGACTATATTTTAAAACCTAAGTATGTTCAACCTCAAATCTCATATTTAATTTGGTGATACTGAAAATTCGCTGAAACTTATTTTCAGTCTGCACATCACAAACTATTTACTCCCAGAGTTACGAATAACCGACAACCGACAAGTCTTGGTTATCAGCTCAATGGCTAGTATGCCTTCAATTTTTATATCCAAATAATGTTCGACATGCAAGGCAATCGAAGAAGCTATTTGTGGATATATTTAATTTCAACCACAGCTAAAGTTACTTTTCGTATCCAAATAAGAAGGTGTTATTTACCAAACGACGAGGCTTTTAAACCTAAGTATGTTCAATCTCAAATCTCATTAGTTTCTCAATCCTGAAAATTCGCTGAAACTTATGTTCATTTTGCACATCACAAACTATTCCCAGAACCATTTATAACTAACATATCTTGGTAACAGCTCTGTGGCTGGTATATCTTCATGCCCAAACAACAATTTTGACATGCTAAGCGATAGAAATAGTTATTTTTGGTCATATTAAGTTTCGATCAAAGATAAAAATTATATTTTTATACCAAATAAGAAAGTGTTATTTACCAAATGACGATATGTTTAAGCCTAAGTATGTTCTATCTCAATTCTCATATTTAATTTGGATAGGGGAAAAGGGGGCTCATGTGAACATGGTATGTTTTACTAACATCACGTCAAGCAAAAAATCTGGAAAAATTATCAAATAAGGACAGTACCAGTTGTACCTCTTGGACAAAGATTTAGAGCAATGTGCCATTTTATGTTATTTTGGTGGCAACTTCTTTGTTTTAACAGGTGTTGAAAAAATTTATCACTGTCTTCTTCACGTGAAAACATTTTAAAAACTAACTGCTAATCTAAATCTAAGTATTACAAACCATTGTATGAACATTCAAGTAAATTTAAGACAATGTTTAATTTTTTTTATTAAATTAAAAATTCTTTATTATTGCGAGTTAGCTCTAAAATATACGATGGGGTGCTTGTGAAAACAACATCTAGGAGCACAAGTGAACACTTTCCATAGCCGCTCTTCCTAATATTATTAGTAGTTTAGGATATTGTAGTTGTTAAAAAGCCACGAAGAACCGAAAAATCATGTTGACAACTCCGAAGCTGGTAGGTCTTCCCACCCAGGAACAAATTCGACACACTAGATGATAGAAATAGCTATTTGCGGACAGGATTTAATTTCGACCATTGATAAAGTTACTTTTCGTACCCAAATAGGAAAGTTATTTACCAAATGACAATATTTTTAAACCTAAGTATACTCAACTTTAAATCTCATATTTAATTTGTTAAGACTGAAAATTCGCTGAAACCCATTTTCGTTGTGCACATAACAAATTACTTATACTCAGAGCCATGAATAACCGACAAATCTTGGTGACAGCTCTGTGGATGCTGGGTATATAGGCACGCGGTTTATTCACCAGTTTGCCTCTGGTCTGTTAACTGCATAATGCATGAGCGCTATTTGCATGCTTCGAATGGAAGAACGAATACTAATTGCGTTGATTGAACGAAATGGCGTTGCGCTTGATAGCGGTGTCTGAGGCAATGAAGATCTCGTAATGGATCGAAACCGATGGTTCTTCTTCGGCTAAATTTAGAACGTAATCATACCTCAGACAGAACGATCTCTTCATTAAGAAAACTGCAGTCATTACCCTATCCACAGTCTCGGTGGATGTAGTCCTAGTCAAATCCAAATTCGAGATTGGTCGTCTTTTCCGGAAGATGTTGCCTTTTCAATTTGTTGTCAAATATTTAGAAGCTACTTTTGCAAGTAATGTTTTTTTTTTAAATTTAAGTTATGTTTTAGGGAGTTTGACATGATTTTTTAAATTAAATAATTAGTATAAATAAAAATGTGTATATATAACAAAATCACAACATTAAATAATGCATTGGAATTTTGGTTTACCGTACTTTTTGCCGGCATTTAAAATTTTCTCCCCCTTTATATATAGAAAGGTAAGGTTGAAACTGAAAAACAGAGGGGAAGGAATATTCTCGCCGGCAAAAAGTAAGGGGATACCGAAATTCTGATCCATCCCTAGTTTCGCCGACACATTTCAAATTTCCTCTCTCCTTTATTTTTTCAAAAGGTATGATTAAAACTGAAGAGCAGTGGAGGGGGAGGGGAATGAAATGTCTCCGAAAAGTAGGGGGCACAGAAATTTTAGCAATGTTTAACAATGACAGTGATCAACAATAAACTTTCACTTGTAGACTCACGTAACTTTTAGCATAAAAGTTGCTAAAACAATATAATTCACGCTATAATTACCTTGGAAAATTGGAAAAAAATTTATGTGATGCAGAAAAATCAAGGAGTTCGATGGATATTTAATTCTCATTTCTGCGAGCATTTTTTTCGTCTTCATATTAAAAAGATTTATGCAAAAATGTTAATTAAAATTGGAATACAGCAATAGTTTATAGTTATTTAATTAATTTGATTAAAGAATATTGCGTCGTAATTTTATCGGAGGTGGAAACCAAATTTCAAAAGATTCCGAACACAGGAAGTGGATGAAAATTCAGTTTGCAAGATTTGAACAAGATATGTAAAGCAATAAATATACTTAGGGACTAATTTAATGTGAACTAATAGTAGTAATTGAAAAGGAGCATTAATTGGAACACGAAAACATTAAAAAGATTGCACAAGCTTACTTCAAGCAGTTTGTGAAATATTGAAACATAAATTGAAGTCAAAAAGTGCTAATGACATACCTTAATGTTTTAGTTTTATTCAAAACATATTCACTTTTTTAATACTGCACGAAAATATTCCTGTCAATGATTAACTGGAAAAAAAAAGTTTGGTACGCGAATTTATCGGAAAGAAAATTTATAAATTATGAAGATATAAATAGCATTTTAATGACAGTTGTGTATATTGTGGAATTTTAGTTTTGCATTTGGTGTGAATTATTAACAAGAAATTGTTCAGAATGTCATAATATATAATGTAGACTTTAGCTTTCAATAATGATACGCATTTCAATTTTATAACTGACATGCAGAGGGAGTGGTTAAAACTGGATTTGTTTCAATGAAAAGATTTAATTTCCCAAGAGATTTTCTTCTTAACCGATGCAAATATACTGAAATTCTGCTCGTATTGCATGAGTTGAATATTTATAACGTTGATATGACTTTGTGTTTAAAAGGTCAAGAGCATCAAGTGGTTATGCTATACCAGATAATGTTTATTTTACATGTCGTACACTGGAAACAGAAATGATAAAAAATCACAAATTTGAGTTTAGAAATTATGACAGTAAATTTAAATTAAAAAGAGGGAATATTTCTATGAATACAATAAAGGATGATGCCTTTATGTAGAACAAAAAAAAAAAGATACTTTTCGTAATGCTAATGAGCACGGAATTATTTTATTTATTTTTTTTTTTTTTGAAAAAAGAACTTTTGTAAAGACAATCAAGTTAATTAAAATTTATTACGACTAATAATAAGAATACTTAAGAATAGAAACACTTTATTCCAATTTAAAAATGCTTATGTCGAATACTGGAAGAGGCGTAAGACTTCCTGTAATACGCGCTCTACCGTGGATACTGGTAACGTTCACACCACGTGTATAGTAAAAACTTTACGTGGTAGAAGAAAACTAACTAGAGTTTTGAAATCAGCCCGCTTCTTTACTCTAAAACAGCTTAAAAACCTAAAGTCCCATAAAATTTGGTAAAAATTTGTCCTATTTGTTTTTACATTAATAGGAAGGAGTAGGGTTTCCGTACGCCCTGTCTAGTGGTCTGAGGAGTCTGACTACGATTGAGAGGTCCCTTGTTCGAATTCCTGCTCGGGCATGGATGTACTTTCTCTCTTCTGCCCATGTCCTTTCTTTGTGTGAATATGCTGCTGAATGGTTGTTTACCCTATAAACGGGTCCTTATGGCATTTATGTACTGTGGAAGTCGACTTGCACACCAAATTACGGTAGAGTTGGAAAAGAGAAGCAGCGCACCCCAAATTGCCAGCCTAGCAGGCACAAGACAAAAACAACAACAGGAGTAGGATTTCCTATAATACGCCGCCTTATTCCGTGGGTATTGGTAACGTTAGCAATAAGTGTATATTTAGTAGGATACCGCCCTATAGCCAGAGCTAAGACAGAAATACATGAAATGCACCACCAGCTCAGTCAATTCCAGCCGAGGACTGCAGTTTCGTGCTTTTTAGCACTCATCAGCCCGGCATAGGAGTGACTGAGCGGGAGGTGGAAAACCTCTTAAGGAAACCTAGAGTACGCCAAACAAACAGGTAGCTAATTCAGAATGAGCACTGACCAGACGAGTGACCGAAACAATGGTTCGGTTCAACTCGAATTTTGAAGGCAAGGCAGGTATATTCAGTAAGTTACCGCCCTATATCCAGGGCTAAGGCAGAAATACATGAAATACACCGCCAGCTCAGTCAATTCCAGCCGAGGACTGCAGTTTCGTGCTTATTAGTACTCATCAGCCCGGCATAGGAGTGAAAGGAACCTCTTAAGGAAACCTAAAGTGCCAAATAAACTGGTAGCTAATTCAGAATCAGCACTGACCAGACGAGTGACCTAAACAATGGTTCGGTTCAACTCGAATTTTGAAGGCAAAGCAGGTATATTCAGTAAGTTACCGCCCTAGTGAGTGCTAATAAGCACGAAACTGCAATCCTCGGCTGGAATTGACTGAGCTGGCGGTGTATTTCACGAATAAGTGTATAGCTTGACTTGGTAAAATAAAGCTAACTACAGTTTTGAATTCAGTCCGCTGTTTTTACTCTAAAACAGCTCAAAAATGTAACTCACCAGAAATTTTGTTTAAAATTGTTCCCCTCTGTTCAATTCATATGATCACAGAAATATTCTGGATTTTTAATGATAGGTAAAAATTTATGTAATACATTCAGATAACAGCACTATAACCGAATTAATACTTTGTCACCGCGTGCTTGCTCTTGCCTCTTCCTCCCGAGCCATCTGCGTGATGAATTAAAACAAATCGGCATATTTTCGGTCACCATTTTGGTGCGAAGTGAGTTATCTGGATACAGCGTTCGGCATCCATTAATGAATTCGCCTCTAGTCCGTGCGTTGCATAATGCATGAACTCCATTTGCTGGCAGCCAGCTCGAAGATAGAGCTCTAATTGCGTTGATTGGATGAAATAGAACTGGCGTCTGAAAACGGATGGCTCTCGTGCGAGGAAAGATGTGGGATGGAATGGGAGCCGGCACTGATAAGTCCCCCAGGAGTTTTTGTCTTGATTTTGGAACGCTAATTATATTTTCGTATTTAATAACATTTTCATTTTCGCCGAGGATAAATGAAGTTATGCCAGACGGTCGTTTTGGGGTTAAGGGGAAAAGAATGTAGGCAGAGTTTGAGCGATTTTTGCTTCGCGAAAAACAAAATGGTTGTGTGCAAATATTTGAGATGGCATTTAGACATGCGTGTATGATTGTTTCTTCACTTCTACTGTTACTCTTTCTCTCTCTAATATTCTGTTTCACACATAAACGATTCAGTAAGACATTTAAAACATGCGTCTAAAAAATACCACTTCAAGTCTGGAGCTAACATTGCGTGTCTTGATTTTAGAACGCTGTCATCCTTATATATATATATATATATAAAGGGTGTCCCAAAATTAACGCAAGATTTGAATTTGCCACCATTTTTTCCATAAATTGTTGGCAGCCATGAAAAAAGAACAATTTGACAGTTGAGAGTTTAGGGTTAGTAAAAATGGGGTGTTATTGTATCATACAGCTAGAGAGAGTGAAACATTTCAATTACTGCATAAGGCATTTCCTAATCGCGTACTCTCTCATTTCGGTCATCAGAATTGGCACCCTAGATCGTGTGATTTAACATTTTTAAATTTCTTCTTATGGGGTTATTTGAATTCAAAGGTCTATGTCAACAAGCCCACAACCATCCGTGCATTACCGTGTTGCGATACCGAGCTCCAATAACAGTAACTGCTTGACCAACATCAAATTTCATAATTTTTGAAACAATTGTTCAATAATGAAAGCGCGCTATTGTATCGTATAACGCTCCATTTTTTATTACCCTCAACTCTCAGCTGTCAAATTGTTCTTTTTTCAGGGTTGCCAACCATGTATTGCACAAATGGCGGCAAATTTAAATCTTGCATTAATTTTGGAACACCCTTTATATATATATATATATATATATATATATATATATATATATATATATATATATATATATATATATATATATATATATATATATATATATATATATATATATATATATATATACACTAGCCAATGCTACAGTTCCTCAATTGACGTCATCACTAATGAAACTCGCACCACGCCATGATAATTTGATAATATGTTTTGGTAATGTTTAACATGCAGGGAAAGGCTTTATTGTGACAAGGCTGAACCGGATCCGGTGACTGAACTGTTTTACTGGTAAGGTTGTGTCACTTCAGGGGAATGAAGAAACGAAAGAATGGTCAACAATGAACGCTACCTTCTGGAGTGTAGGGTTAATCCACTTGAGTTAGGGTTACAGTTTCAACTATCAAACAATCACCCGACAGGCGATTGCTTCGTTCAAATATCGAAGCAATTTGTACCCATCATATCTTGACGGGCGATTTTATTGTAATATCATATTTTACAACATTTTTATTATCACCGAGGATAAATGAACTTATGCCAGTCGGGCTCTTTGGATTTATAAAAAAAGAAGAAAAGAAAAAATAATGTCGGACGTTCAAGTAGTTGTTTGCTTTGTGAAAAACAAAATGGTTGTGTGCAAAAATTTGCGATGGCATTTAGACATGCTTATTACGATTGCTTCTCCACTTCTATTGTTACTAATATTCTTCTTTACACAGAACCAATTCAGTTAGACACTTAAAACGCGTTAAAAAATACCATTTCAAATCTATGCAGTTAATATCGTGTCTTGGTTTTGGAACAATAATCATATTATATTATTTAACGAAAGTTTTATTTTTCAGCTATTTGAAATTATAAAAGGAAAGAGACAATTGGAAGTTAAAGTGGTTGTTTGTTTTATTAAAAGCAAGACGTTTGAATGAGAGAATATTTGCCATGACGTTAACTTGCAAAATAACAACATATTTCCTAAAACTATAATCCTAACTGTGATCATAAAAGTTGAAAATTTCACGTTTTTAAGTGTGGTGGATTACAATGTTACGTTTTTCTACCTTTTTTTTTAATGTTTCTTGCATTAAAAAATATTTTTATTAATAATATCATCAAAGAGTTAATTTCATATAGAGTATAATTGATTGAAGAATATTCAAGCAAATTTTCAGAACAATTGGAACTTTTGAGCTAGAACGCCCACCAGTTGAAATAAAAGTTGTTTCGGGAAAAACGCTATTGTGTGTAAAAAAATGCTGTGAACGTTTCCGAATCTCTTCAGTCACTGTAAGTGCTCATAGCATCGGAACCAATCGGCATATTTTTACCAAATTCTGGCAACATATTCTTGAATAGTTTTACAAACATTTTTTGACATAAAAAATGGATTTTTTGACTCATCTAAATTAGTTCCCCCCTTTCAGATTGAATGCCTTTTTCTAGCAATTTCTTTAATTTCCTGAACAGTAGCTAAGCCTTCTCCTCATTCCATAAAATTCTGCAAATACAGTGCTGGCCAAATTATTAGACTAAGACTGCTTTAAAATCAAATTCTTTATTGATTACATAACTATAGACACATTAACGAACAGTGAAATAATTATCCAATATTTAGTATGCATTCCCTTGTTCTTCATGAGCATTTAAAGTCTTTTTGGCATACTTTTCACAAGGTTTACACCATTTCTTAACTTTTTAAAAAAGGAGGTAAAATATTGTTTATACTCACTATTATATATACTCACATACACATACTCACTAATTACCTAAAACTTACTAAAAAATGTAACAGAACGCACTAATAAAAAGAACGAGTGAACTGTTTAAGCTGATTGAGGTTATGTTCCTGGTAGGTAGATAAACAAAGAACATGAACAAAGCAGACAGTGCTGCCACATGCAAACATTGAACTATGCTAAAATAACATAATAATCAGTGCACAGTATGTACTGTACTTTAGCAGTAAAATAAATAGTATTTTAGTACAAATAGTGTACAAAAAACAAAAAAAAAAAGCTCTTTAGTCTAATAATTTGGCCAGCACGGTAAATGTCAATTATATATTTCACTAAAAGATTTCAGTACAGTCGACTCCCGCTACAACGCGATCCGACTTACGCGAAATGGCTATAACGCGATTTTTTCCCCGGTAAAGAATTTTAGACCTAACGCGAATTCTTTTGCGAATGGACATTCCTCCCTTTAGCATCACTGAAAGTGGAAATTCCCGCACCATACTAGTTTAAACATCGCTTATACAAATAACTACTCCTCATTTTCCATTTATTTTTTTCATTCTATTTGTGGAAGTTAATGAAATAGAATGACACCTAAGAGCACTGCTTCATTTAAAGTTTGAAGATAGAATGAAAAAGAGAAAAATTTTCTGACAATTAAAGAAAAACTAAAGATTATGTGCTTGAACAATTATAAAATGCATCGAAGGTAGCACGACAATTAGGTATGAGTGAATTTTCCGTATCTGCAATTAAAAAGCAAGAAAAGGAAATCCGTAAAAGTTCACCGAGTAGTTTCTAAGCAAAATGCAAAAATTATGAAAATGGAAGCTGCTCTTGTATTGTGAATTTAAGAAACCAGAAAGAATTTAAACGTTATGAAAGAACTGGTGAAGCAACTGTATTGCACATTTAAAATTGTATAAGAAAAACGGTTTGATCACGCAGCATAAATCATCACCATTTGCGCCTTTTTCAGTTAAATATCATTACTGGATCTATTATACAGTTTACAGTACAACTATAGTGCATTTGTTTTTCTTACTAATAATGTACGTACCGTAGTGGTTTATTTTACGTCTTTCTTTCCCATTGATCATTGATTTTGTACATCGTAGCAGTTTTTCATGTTGAATAAAATTGTTTTTTTTTTTTTATAACATAAATGAAAATTCAGTTTTTTATGTGAGAAACAGTGATGTATAGTTAAGAAATGGTTTTCAACAGTTTGAGGTGGTGCTTACAAGTGTCTTTAATTATACGGGTATGTTTACAAACGTTTTTAAACATACCCTTTTCCAGAACGCGAAATTTCGACTTACGCGAAGGGTCTTGGAACGCATACCTCGCGTAAGTCGGGACTCGACTGTATATCAACTTTTATGCATCACAATGAAGAGAGTCTTAAAAAAGGAAGTTTCAGCACCTGCACTCTATTTCTTTTCGCTTTCCTCCGTGTAAAATCGGTAAAAGCACCCCAGTCATTAGCGTACGTCACCCTTAATGAAAAGGTTCCATAGATTGTCACCAGATGCTCTCGCTAAGATTCTGAGAGAACAATTAGATGAAAATGGCTCTTTCCGTTAGACGGAAGAGAAAACGGTGCGGCATTTCTGACTAGGATTTTCCCTGCTGCAGAAAGTGAACTCACTGAATATAACACGAGAAGAAGCGAGTGGAAGTCGTTTTTGAAGGTTATTATCGTTATTGCCGTATTAACCTTATTGTTGTGTAATTTTCTTAAGATGGGAAATAAAACGAATTTTTTGCGTAGTATTTTAAAGCAATTCAAGTAGATTTTACTGAATTTTTAGATAAAAGGGTTCTGTGAAACACGTTGTACTTTGCTGAGGCGCTGAGGGATTGCTAGTACTTAAAAAATAATCGGGCTTTATTTTAGAAAGACAAAAATATAAAAAATATGAACATGTTAGAATATTATAGAATGCGGTAAAAAAAACTATTGCATTAAAACCTTTTTAACAGATGTTGTGTTGAACGGCGTTGAGATTTGGCATAAAGCAGCATAGTAAAATTTTACCAATGCTGCAGAAGGAACTGATGCGAATCCCATGTTATAGCATAATGTACCATGATTGCTGGAGGAATTTATTTGCCTCCACGTTATGAGGCAATTTTAAGATAATTCTGTCGTTGGTAGGTGAGTGCGTGTCCAAAGCTTTAGAATTTTTGTTGCAAACAAAAATAAGTAATAGCAGTTAAAATGATAATTTTGTTTATAAAGTTAACAAGGTTGAACCTAAGCATTTTGTATTCTGGGCTTTCGAAAATTTTCAAATAATACTGGTTTTCGAGACTTGTTTTAAAAGGCGGGTTTTTGTTTCAAGTCGTCAGTTCAAAAACGTGTTTAAAAGCTTTTTCCCTATATGCTTTTCATTTATGTTTCAAACCCCCCTCTTGGCCGTAAATTTTTATGTTTTAACTTTCAGATAATATCAGATATATGTATTTTATCATTGTTCACGCTTAGATTTTTTTTCAATATTCTGTTGTATAAAAAATAAGAAATTTCAGCATTAAACTCAAGTGGAGAAAATCAATTTGTAAAAAATGTAGTTAAAACACTAATGAGTAAGAGCCATAGCTTTCGCTTTAGATTAAAAACTACAAAGTGTAGGCTATGTTTCGTCTGATGTGTAATATTAAACTTAATACTAATTTAAAGCTTACATGTGATTTCCTTATTTACTTTTCTTACATTGCTATAATTGCAATGCATTAGGCATTGAGAAACAAAAAAGGTCTAAACTAATTCCACCACTAATTCAAAATCATTTCTGCCAACCCAAAAAACTAAATTAACTCGATTCATATTCTTAATTCTCATTCGTAATTGAAACGTGCATAATAATCCTAACCTCATAAAAGTCATCGTTGCATGTAATGAGCCACAGATTTACTATGTTTCGTTAGAAAACTTTTTAGGAGCTACTTTTGAAAGTACTGAGATAAGTAGAAAAACTAATTTCTTATCGATTTTTTTCCTAACTAGTGGACTACACGAATTCTGTAATAATGAGGAAAAAAAGGCAGCAATCAAAAGAACATAATAATATATTTTTTAAAGCATCAACTTTATTTTCCCAGTTATCGAGATATGAGTTCTTAAATTCCACTGTAATTTTAAGAAAAGTCTCCAAATTTGCAGACTTGGCGAAAAATAGAAGGTATAAAGTAACAACACTGTTTGCATGTGGCAGGACATTCATCGGCAAAGCGCGTCGAAAAAGTTGTCCATTTCTTTCAAAACTGAATAAGTTAGATGGTTTTTCTCAAAATTTCAGCAGACTTTGAAACCTCATACATTTTATAACGAGGTAAGAGGACAAACAATTTAAGTGTCCAGAAACATGTTTTTACTACCGTCTTTCAAATATTTTTATTTTGAGTTTTTCATTGTTACACAATGCTATGGTTTCCTGGTATGAATCTGAATGTCAGTATTCGAAATCTGTAAACTTTGCTTTCCTGAATTTTTCCCCTTTTTGTCGGATTTTCTCTCTCTTTCTTTGGTCCCTCTTATTTTCAATATTCAGCTATTTCTTAATTCAGAACTTTATTTCTTCTCCTACTTTTGCAATTATAAACAAATTGCAAACTTAACTTATCCTTTATGGATGATAGTATGGACATTTTTATGCATAATGTTTAGCTATTAATTATGCATTTTTTTATGCATAACTATAGTTGTAACTGCACTAAAGTCTTAACTCTTCTTGATAAGATGTCACTCCATTTAAGTTAAACTCTTCTTACGTTGGTTTCTAATTTTACATTAAGAGAATCTTAGAACACATAAGATAGGTTACCACGCTAACGTTCTAAAATAGTTGAGACATTATGATGTTACATTACATTATAAGTTATACGATATTCAT
Organism: Uloborus diversus; assembly: GCF_026930045.1. Classification (NCBI taxonomy): domain Eukaryota; kingdom Metazoa; phylum Arthropoda; class Arachnida; order Araneae; family Uloboridae; genus Uloborus; species Uloborus diversus. The sequence continues at coordinate 90,569,896 of NC_072738.1, forward strand.
GTATTTTTATATAGTGAACAAAAAATAAATTATTACAAAAGAAACAGGTCTAGACTGGCCACAACTGTTAAATGGTGACGTAATTAACATGTATGAGAAGTTTGGTAAAAATTTGATAAGTAGATTTTGTATAAATGAATAGAACACACGCGGTATTCTTTAAGTGATGCAAAGCTATTACTCTTTCGAAATTTGATTAATTTATTGCTCAACTCAGATATGTTTGAATAATTAATGACATTGCCTACATTTAACCTTGAATTAAAAAGTAATATTGTTAAAAAATAGAAGCATGGTAGCAGAAATACAGTTGCTATTTCATTTGCGATATTCTCAAAAAAAAAAAAAAAAAAAGCATATTTTTAAACAATAATTCATTACTATTATTATTTTTCTCAAAATGTATAAATTTTTTGATCTCAGTGACGACTTGAAAAAATATATGTTAAACTCGAGCTTTTCTTAAACTCAGTATAACTTCGTTTTTTATGCGGACTAACTTTGACCAAAGGCAAACCGGACAGAACGAAATTCGGGTAATAGGAATAATAAGCAGAACATTATTTAATAAGACCCTGACTGAGTCGCAACTGTAGAATCAAGAGGATAAATTGAAAATCCTTTTAAAAGCCTTATATTATTAAAAATCAATGTCAAGTATTTTATTTGCTATTAAATAAAAACTGGAAACAGATGAAAATTTTAAATCATTACTTTTAATTTCGGCCAACAATGAATTCGGTTATCAATCGCGTGAATAAAGGCATAACCGTTATTAAAATCTGCTTTAAAAAACGTTATAATTCGAATTCTATGAAACATGGAAATTCCAAACTCATTCTATCAGACGCGGAAAAAATTCTCTTTATTTTGGTCTTAAATTAAAAACATTTTAACAATATTTTCACTGCAAAAATCGTGGAAAACCTTTTAGAGGTTTTTAATTAATATCTTCGTTAATTAACGTCATCCAACACTCTCGATCAACTCTCCTTTCGAACAAACTTTTTTTTTTTCAAAATCGGTCCATCCGTTTAGGCGCTAGAGTGCCACAGACAGACATACAGATACACAGACATCTCAAACTTATAACCCCCTTCCTTTGTGTGTTGGGGGTTAAAAACAATTGTTCTGTATGTACAAAATGGTGCACAATTCCTGTTAGACTGCTTTGAATTAGTTTATCTGGAACTTCAGTGCGTCTATAACGTGTAATAAGGAGCCAAATTTTACTATTGAAAATTTCTCAGAGCGCTTAAGTTTTACTTCGCTGGTGACTTAGAATAAAAAAAAAGTTAATACGCCAATACGCGTTGACATTTTATTCCTTTCATCTTATAGCATCAACCTATAATGGGGTCGTTTCCAAAATTTTAAAAGTATTTTTTTATGAAAGAGCATACTTAAAAACATAGTATCTGACCATTTTTTTAAAATAACTTGGCCAAGTTTAATATTTTTAAAAAATATTTTAATCGGTGCGCTTTCATTGTTTACCCTTCTGCCGATGACATCTTAAATGATGAAATGCCATTCACTGATGCCATTCGCAGAGCACAATAATTAATTCGCTTCTTTACTCACACGTACTGGTAACGCAAGGTTGATAGCAAACGTAGAGGGCAATATTTAATTCGCTTCTTGATTATCATAACGTGGAAACGCGGTAGACAGATGCGCCAAAGTACATCATTTGTGACGTCATAAAAACCACGCCTCATTTTAAAAAATGGACGATTTATTTTTAAAAAACAATTAAAAATTAAGAGTTGGGAAAATGAAAGTTTTTTCTCGCTCCATGTTATTTTTTTTTGCTTTTTCTTTCAATTTCAGTGACTAAAAGTAGTACTTTTGACTGAAAGAAGCAACCCTATTGTTACTATAGTGAAAGAATTCTTTTTTAACTCTACAACTTCGTCCCTGATAAACAAGGGCCGGATAAACGAGGCTCTACAGTTTTTGTCCATTTACTGTTACGTCCACAAGAAAAACGAAGGTTTAGCGAACTTATAATCACTGCCATAATTTAAAAATATTATTTATGAAAATATAATTTTTTTTTAACTCTACAAATTTAATCCGGATTAAACAGAGATACTAATATAGAGGGACCAGATAAACAAGGTTCTACTCCACATCTCCATTCTCAGCTATTGGATTGTTTGTGTTCTAAGCGTACGAAACCAATATTTTGGCACAGCAAAAGCTAAAGCCACTACCGGAATAAATGACTTCATTGCATAGTTAATACTCATACTGGATTTAGTTTTTCTATCAAGCAGCATGAATACCATCCTATTATGAAAGCCACGTTTTTCGTACATGCCAGACGAAAAGATCTCGGAAAAAACTCTTCATCCCTCACGCTCTGCTTCCAACGTCGTATGAAATAAGGATTGAAGCGACGAAATGTCAAGAGCTGTCAGACCCAATATCGTTTTATTTCTGCCTTTCGGGGCAGAAGGACGAATTTCCTCAAGTCCCCAAGGAATCTCCTAACATGGAATAGCCCCCGGGAATGATGTTGGACTTGTCATATTGACACCAAGCTCTGAATGTACATTCTGATATCTTATTTAATACTAGTGATACCCGCACGGCTTTGCCCGTAATAGAAAAATCAAAAGGTCGTTTGGTTCGCCTGTATATTTACAAATAATGTATGGTGAATTTTCTCACCAGTTGGCTTGTACCCATCTTACGGTTTCACGTTATGATAGTTTCGTATCTCGCCAATTGGCTTGTGCCCATGTTACGGTTCCACGTTATGATAATTTCGTAATTTACTCGTCCATCTTATGATATTTTTTTTTCTTAAAATTGGAATAGAAAAAGAACCACATCGAATTTTCGAAAAATCGCTTCGAGGTGCGCACCCCCATGCTACATACTAACTTTGTGCCAAATTTCATGAAAATCGGTCGAACGGTTTAGGCGCTATGCGCGTCACAGACATCCTACAGACATCCAGACATCCTCCGGACAGAGAGACTTTCAGCTTTATTATTAGTAAAGACTAGTGGTCCCGTAGTAGACAGTTAACATGTCATTTGTTTCGCTTGTAAATTTATAAATAATGGATGATGAATTTGCTTGCCCATGTTATGGTAGTTCGCTCGTCCACGTTACGGTAATTTTCTCGTCCACGTTATGGTAATTTGCTCGGTAAAATGTTCTTAAAAGTGGAATAGAAAAAGAACAAAATTGAATTTTCAAAAAATCGCTTCGAGGTGCACACCCTCATTCTACTAACTAATCCTGTGCCAAATTTCGTGAAAATCGGCCGAACGGTCTAGGCGCTATGCGTGTCACAGACATCTAGACATCCATACAGAAATCCAAACTTTCAGTTTTATTTTTAGAAATGGTCATAATAAACACATGGTTACATCCTTAGAGCAGGAATCAGTAAATGGAGCGATAAAGCATAATCATTGGCTTAGCAAAAGCTGATACAAAGACTCCAAGTCACGTGACTCAACAACGACGAATGGTTGGCATGTTTTGCGTGAAACTAAAGAAAGAAACCTGAATACTTCCAATGCGTTGCTTTAAAATCTATCACATGACTTGGGGTCTTTGCTTCACGAATGACAGCCTTCACTCGCTCCACTTTATCTGTCCTCAATGGTTACATCTATCAGTTAAGAACTTGCTAATTTAGATTGTAACATTTGTTTTTCAACGAAAAAAACCTAAGTAGCAATGTTTTCAATAATCCGTATAATACACTAAAAGCAAAACAAGTTGAAGAAAAAAACTCATTCAAAAAATCATTCTCTCCGTGGTTAGAACGTGTTTAAATAAACAATATTTATCTACTACTAATAAACTACTTTTCAGTTTTTGTTCCCCGTCGCCACTGATACGGGTAAGAATTTTCGAAACGAACCCACAAGCATTTTTGACGAACATATGCATGTCCTATTTGTTTAGAAAATTTTCCATCCCTTAAAGTCTATCTTTCTAAAGCCAATAAAACGACTTCCGTTTAACTGACACATCGAGTCACCATGGGTGAAATAAACGCGATAATGCACCTTGACAGGAGCGTAAAACGTCTCACTGGAACCGATTCTTCCCACCTCGGGTCCAGAAAGTGGGTTTTCGGGACGAGGCTTGTCAACCTGCGACATTCGCGGTTGGATCAAACTGTCTCGCGCCACATCAACTAGCTAATGTTTTGCTGTTTCTTGTCTCCAATCTGTTCGACTCGGCACAGATGCAACTGACGGAGCGGAGTAACCTGGTTTAGTCAGAAGTTAATCTCTTTGTGTAGAATATGGTTTTAAAAGTGAGACATGGGTGAATTCTTTCGTGGGGAAATAGACGAAACGTAAAATATGTTTTAGTACAATTTATTAAAATACTCAGCAATGTTATTTTTTAAATTTAGTAATGAATATATAATATTCTATATACGCGACATATCAGACGTAAAGAAAAAATAATTGTTTTACCTTCATTTATTGTAATGTGCACTGTGTTTTTAACTTGTTGATTAGATTAATTAATTTTGCGTTCAAATGTCGGTAAATTGTTTCAGAAGTACTAAAATTCGATGACGGAGAAATGGTGGATGTCCTTCAAGGGGAAACATCATTTATCTATATATATATAAATGAATGTTTGTCTGTATGTCATCCATGAACTCAAAAACTACCCGGCAGATTTGGCTGAAACTTTCACCGCTTGTTATTTTTGGTACTGGGAATGTTTATAGACCAGTTCGAAAAATATCCGATCGATAGTTCCTTTTTTATTCCAATTTAAGTCACAATCCATTGGATAAATACGAATAAAATTATCGGCTGCAGAAATTAATTCGCGTGAATGATCTCATTGATAAGAAGTTAGCTGTTGCCATTTTTCTTGAGTTTGAACAAATAAATTCTTTCTTTATTGTTTGATGGCTTTTCATGCAACGGGGGGATTTAAAACTTTTTCTATTTGATATTTTTAGCGATTGATTGATCTTGCAAACTGCGTGAGTACAAAATTTGAGTATAGTCACGGCTTCACTTGATACATGGACTGATTATTATGAAAATTGTTATATATATATGTATTTTTCCACGGAGAGGGTGCATAATATGCTCATTGAAGCCACTCGCCACCAGGTGGCACGGCAGAGTAGCAACTTCTGCCCCGTTCAACCGATTGTCATGAAAATCAGTATAATGATGTATTTTTTTGTTGGCGTAGCAACGCGCGTCGGGTACAGCTAGTTATTTATAATAGTTGGTTTGTTATTGTTTTGTCATAAATAGGATCCGCGAGATAGCGCCTCTTACTACTTGGCACATTCAGGCTGATTCTACCTATTACAAATGATACAAATAATGCTTCCGCTTCAAGGTCATCCGCCATCTCTCCGAAGTCAACATTTACCATTTTGAGTAATGAATGCGCATGTGGAAAAAGAAAAGGTTTTTTCACGTGGCTTCCACCCACATTGACATATTTATATCACAGTAAAGTCAGTTTCTACCGTCCTCATGAAAATCGGCGGTCATCGATTTCAAGAAACTTTTAACATCCTCCTGCAACTCTTCGTTGTTTCGCTGTACCTATATTTTTGCTGAGAGTATTTCTAAAAACAGATTTTACGGAACGAGAAATAAACCAATGTCGGTGTTAACTACTAGGAAAAATAGACAAAAGCTTGTAGATCAAAACCTGTAATGTTGACCACCTGTCTAAGTTGACCCCTTTTTCAGATACAAAATTAGTCCTACATTTTATGCATTAATTAACCTCTATTAGTTGACCACTTGTTTAAGTTGACTACTAAAGTAGTGTACCACAAATGCTTAACTTACACAGGTTTCATTGTATTTTGCTTTGTAGGTAGAACTTTCTGCTTGCAATAAAGCATCCTTGTTTAAAAGCACAAAAACTTTAATAACGACTATGTTTAAAAAAGATAAATTTTCTTGATTCCGTCCTATTTCTGAAGACTTTCTTCCTCCCTTTGATTTTCTTCTTCGATTGATCTGATTAAAAAAAAAAAAAAAACTTCCAGCTATTCCTTTGCCGACTGAAGATTGTCGTTCATTTGAAGTAAAGGGGGGGGGAGGGGTCTGATCACTGTGTTTGCACAGCCTAGTGCAATATCGAAGATGGTGGTCAATATTTAAGGAGGTCAATAATACCGGGAGAAGAAGGAGAAAGGTTTCCTCCCGTGTGTATTCAATAATCTTGTTGGAGGGGGTGTTTGACTTTACTGTGACATTTCTGATTCTCCTTACGCGGATGCGGTCGCTCTTTATTTGCTTGCTGACGGTGTCAACAAGATTTTTTTTTTCAATGGGAGACTAATCGATTATATTTACGCCATATGTGGCGTGTTGTTCACGGTTTATTACGTTTTGCAAGTGCTGTTTTTCTGTTTCGAATTTATTGTTAACTAACACGGCTTTGTCCGTTGTAGAAAATCAAAAGGTCATTTGGTTCGCCTATATATTTACAAATAATGGATGATGAATTTCTCGCCGATATGCTATGTTAATTTGCTCGTCCACGTTATTGTAAATTGCTCGTCTGTGTCAAGGTTAATTTACTCGTCCATGTTATGATAATTTGCTTTATAAAATGTCCTTAAAATTGGAATAGAAAAAGAACAAAACCGAATTTTTGACAAATCACTTCGAGTTTCTTCCTCCATGCTAAGAACTAATTTTGTGCCAAATTTCATGAAAGTCGGCAGAATGGTCTAAGCGCTATGCGCGTAACAGACAGGGATCCAGACATACATACTTTCAGCTTTATTATTGGTAAAGATAAAGATTTCTTCGTTAGCTAATAATACAGGGGAGCAATTTAAACGAAATTTCTAGTGAATTAAATTTTTAAACTGTTTTAGAGCAAACTAGGCATGCTAGTCATCGGGACGACACTGCGGTCACTGGAAGGGGTGACCGGGCTGTCGTTATATTGCATGCAGTTCTGCCTTAGCCCTGACTTAGGGACGGTAAATTACTGCTTTTTGCCCAAGCTTTGCCATCAATTTACAATTTGAACCGCACCATGTCCGCGGAATCGCTAATGAGATAAATTTACTTTATCTACTAGTTTGGTAACGATCTCAGCTTTAATGAGATGACATCTGTTTCCAGCTCGGTTATTTGATATTCCATACCGGCGAATCCAAACAAGGACGAAACTGCAGTCTCTGGATGGGATAACCGAGCTGTCGGTACATTGCATGTGTTCATGGCTAATTTCAGAATTGTAGTTAGTAATCTTCTATAACGTCTACCACATCAGATTTTTCTCTACAACTTAAGTGAATGTGACCATATGACCGCTTTACTCGAGTGTGCGAATTACAGGAAGTCCCGTTGTTCTCTGATTAGCAGATTATCATTATTATTTGTGGCAAAGTTTAATTTATTTTATTTTTACGGCGAAAAAATAAAATATCAGTATGAAATATGAAAAAATCCTTCTACGTGCAGTGTACGGACATCTCGCTAATCGCACCCAGAGACTGTAGTTTCGTTTTTGCTGTGGGCTTATCAGTCTGGAATAGGAAATACCAATTTGGTGGCAGATTTCATATCATTTGAAACCGGTATAAAACAGTATTTCTGGGCTGTAGTAATACTCGACACTAATATTGCTACATAAGTGGACAATAATAATAAAATAAAAATATTCGTAACTCTTTCTCTCGAAAACGGGCAACCACTTTTAGGTAAGGTTGAAAAATTTTTGCGTTAGAATGCAGTATGAAGCAAAGTCAACGAGGCTAACCTGGATGAACAAAATTGCTAGAAATCAACAAAGCTCTTAGAAACTTCTTCATTTTCCAGTGCTAAAGTAAACCAACTGGAAATCTAACAGCAACGCACCCTCAAAAAAAAAAAAAAAAGGGGAAAAACTAATTTTATTTTATTACAAATTGCAATAAATAATGTGAGATGATACAAGTGAGAAAACATAAGAAGTTAAGGTAGGAGAACACCCTAAATATTTTTTTATTTAATATACATTTCACCTTTCTGAAACTTTATATGGTTATTAAATATGACATAAATAACACATTTTGACTACTCATTTGTTGAAAAAATAACTTTCTATAGGTTTCTTTAATAAAAAAACCATATTTTTAGGAAAAAAACCTACAATTTCCTTAACGCTTCCGTGCGTTTGTTTTTGCTTGATTTTTAAAATGTATTGTGTCGATCTCTTTTTAGATATCAGAGAGTGATATAACCCTCCAATTTGGAAATAATTAACTAAAGACAGGTTTTATGAGTAAATGTTTGGAAATTCCCCCCAAAAAACTTGCTTTCAGCCCTCTAATTGATAATTATTTCGAAACCACATATTGCGTGTACATTAAATTTTTGAGGTTTATGTCACAGTAATATGTTCAACTATCATTTTTGCAAAGTTTGAAATCTTTAGAGTTCATACTTTTTCTCTAGAGCTGTTGCCGTAAATAAAAACTTTGAAAACGTGGTTATGAGAAAATCAAGTAAGAAAAAGTACATTTCAGTTATAAGCAGTGCATTTGAGTTTAGTAATTTTTTTTCCAGTTTTCTTAATAGTTCGCAGGTTTATAAAACAATTGCGGATTTCGAAAGAAAAACACTGGAGCTTTCTAAATTTCCCAAAATCTCAAAAGTAATTTTTTTCAAAAATTAGGGTGTTCGCCTGCATTTTAAAAGTTTTTTTTATTTTTTCTAACTTCTATCATCCAAATTGCTTACTTGTTCATCCCCCATATCTTGTGTTTGCGCATTACCCACGTTGTTTTTGTTTTGCAACCCCTCATACTTGAAGATGATGCATTAGCACAGTATAAACTTGAGTAAATGATACATCTAATATTTTATTGGTGATACATGGAAGCAATATAAAATTAATTGCATAAGAGCTCGGATATTA